>NW_015388871.1:103789-107986 GCF_001527695.2 Protobothrops mucrosquamatus
TATGAAACCTTTAGTTTGCCTAACACTCTTAACCCATACAGTAAAGTTATGGATCACTTTAACCAGGATTCATGCTAAATTCAAGCCAACCAACCATATCATAGCTTAAAAACCTAGGCGACACATTATTCTAAGCCAACAGTTGATTTATTTTGGCACAACATGATGTTTTGGCCTCCCCCCTTTGCTTTTCATGCTGAGATTTGTGACTTAGTGTCCGGTGAACTGTGCTAATTGAAGCTTATTTAAGGTTAAAATGAATCAGGGCTTAGTACAATAGCTAAAGCCCAGCCAATAGGATAGGTGAACTATGTCATAGATTGTGTTCCCCCATCAATTTGTATTGGGGAATCGTGGTTTACAGCACTGTTTCTCAACCTGAGCACCGTTACAGTGGGTGGGCTTCAACTCCCCAAATCCCTCAGCCAGCATTCCAGCTGGGAATTCTGGGAGATGAAGTCCACCCATCTTAAAGCGGCTAAAGTTGAGAAAGAATGGTTTAGGGATTAATCTACAACATCTCTGTCTACACGAATTAGAGACCAAAATTATATCTTAGCATAATGTAAAATTTGAACTACAAATCAATCTCTTGCAGACATCATTAGAATCAGGTTACTTAACCTGCCTGTCAAGCACCACGGGGCTTGCCATTCGCTGGGGGGGGGAGACCGGCAACACCCGCCGCAGCCGAGCGCCGCCGCAGCCGCCACAGCCACCCAGCAGCAGAAAGCCGTAGCAGCCGACACCGCAGCCGCCCGGCTCTCCTCTGACCTCGTCCCAGCCCGCAGGCCGCCGCCTACCTCGCTCGGGCTGCAGAAGCTTCAGGCGGCGTTGCCCAGCTCGAGGGGAGCGTGCGCACAGAGGCCGCATGCGAGCGAAAGCCGCGGAGAGCCAGGGAAGACCGCGGACGTCGGGGGAGGGGCCAGCAACGACTGCTGCCAGCACGACCCCTGCCTGCACGACCCCTGCCTGCACGAGCAAGACTGCAGAGGGACTAGCCGGGACAAGGGCAGGGTGCAGCTGCCAAACGCTCGGCGGGACATCACGAGGGAGGGGTGGGTCCGGGCTCCGGAGGCATTTATAAGATATAGGCGGATGTTGGCTTGCTGCTGGGGGCGGAGGGAAGGGGTGTGGCATCTCGATATACAGCACTGGGAGCAAGCCACTCCCAGTGCTAACTTTATTTTGGCTGGGGAATAAACTACCCTGTGAGCACCACGTTCCTGCGTTCCTGTCATTTTTCGCGCCTCGGGACGCCGACGGACGGAGGGTGACACTGCCATTGAATTTTTTATTGATACTTTATTGGAATCCATTTCAGTCTCTTTCCCCGTATTTCTACACAGGCCGGGATCAAAGAAGATATAGAACACATCTTCCAAAATGGAGACATTCCAAAGCCGGGAGATATGATGCAATTCCAACTGGTTTTCCCTGCCCAGCATTGGGGTATCTACATAGGCAATGGAGAAGTTGTGCATTTCTCATTATCATGTGAGAGAAAAGTATTTTATTATCTGTTTCAGGGGTGTCAAACTCGCAACGTCACGTGACGTGTTGTGACGTATCGCGACTTTTTCCCCATTTCCGGCCATGGGGTGGGCGCAGTTTCGACGTGACACATCTGGCCCGCGGGCTGGCAGTTTGACACCCCTGATTTATATCCTACAGAAATGTCCTACTTTTCCCCTGGGAACTCAAGGGGAAAGCTACCTGGGAGACTTTATGGTAGGCTCACCTGACAAGCCACATCTAAGCTAGGTTCAGCTGAGAAAAAATGATGGAGAGTGGAGCGTAGGCAAGTCCAGAGAAATGGCTGCAAGGCTACTTGGTCATCCCACACCTCCTCACAAGGAACATCTGGAGGGGAGTAACTTCAGGAGAAGGGGGTGGGGAGACTAGTCTTTGCCAGGAACAATTGTTTGTGTTAGATTACAGTAGTGGCCAAAATTGCGGAAACCTTTTGGGAAAAGTGTATTTTTGAGTTTGGATGGCTAATAACACCACTTTTTTTTGGAGTAGTACCATAAAATTATATATCAATGGAAAGATAATTTAATCAAGAACGTAATGCAACATAGTTTGTTCAATTATCTGCACTGCATTCTATGAAATGTTATAGCCAAATCACCAGAAAAAGGAAGCACAACTTGCTTAGGTTGATCTCAGGGAGCTTTCCTTCATCTGATTGTAGCCAATGAGCATGAGTGTTTAGAGAGCCAATCAGACATCATCTTGCTTTGGCCATGAGCCAATCGGATCACGGTAGGATTCAGTTATTGATGTCATGTATTGAAGCTGAGAGGAGTACCACCAGTCGCCTAGCAAGGTGTTAAAAACCTGATGCCCCCCCCCAAAAAAAGAAAAAAGTGATGAAGTACAGGTAGTCCTCGACTTACAATAGTTCACATAATGACTGTTTGAAGTTACAATGGTACTGAAAAAAGTGCCCCCCAAGCCACAGCTGAGCAAGGCACCTGCCTGCCCACCCAGCGGTGCTCTTCCTCCTGTCTGAGGTTTTCATTGTTGTGAGCATTTCTGTTGAGGATTGACAGCGGGGGTGAGGTGGGGGAGTTGTTTGGTTTTTATTCCCCCCATCTGCTGGGTGGATGCAGCAGGTTTTGATCAGTTCACATGACCATCATAAATATGAATCACTTGCCAAGCATCTGAATGTAAATCACAAGACCCTGGAGATGCTGCAACATTCCAGCTGATCAGCACTTCTTCTGGGCTCAGCAGAAGCGCCAGGATCAGCGCCGAGCTCCAGCCCCGAAGAAGCGCCGATCAGCTGGAAAGCGGCACTGATCCTGGCGCTTCCGCTGAGCCCTGACAGCCCTGCAGCTCCAGCCGTCTCTCGCTCAGGCTTGTGCGGTGCTGCCACCGGTGCAGCTCATTCCTCTCCCCCGCTACCATTTTTCTAGGATGGTCGCGTACCACCTGCCAGGTGCCAATGTACCACAGGTGGTACCCGTACCACTGGTTGAAAAGCCCTGTCTTACAAGGATGTCAACAAAATCATTTCTGAAACCCAGCATCTCAACTTCTCTTTTTTCAGTTTCTGACACATTTCCGTACAAGGTCCGCAGAGAAAAAATCAAGGATGTCTCAGGAGCTGTGAAAAGTGCCGTGTGGAACAAATTCGATCACAAATATCCTCCCTTGGATCCTACTCGTGTGGTGAAAAGATCTCTGCATATGGTAAACAAAGTCCCAGGATACAACTTCGTCACTGCAAACTGTGAGCACTTCGCCACGTTGATGAGATACGACAAGGCTCTGTCTGATCAGGTAGGATCTCCAGTTCTCTGATCATTTTTTTCATTTCAATTGGCTTTTTTTTCCCTCCGCCTCCAGAAAATACAACAAGTTGCAGACCCTCTTTGGGGCTTTTGCTTCTATTTTTGCTTATTTATAGCTTCCTGCGGTATTCATGAATCCAGTTAGGTGGAATCAGATTTTGGTCGATTAAATAAAGAATACTTTTTAAAAACCCTAAGGAGATATTCCAATAAGTGCAAGGATAGATCACAAGGAAATCTGAGTCTCAACATCCCAGAAAAAAACAACAACACAAACACAAGTCAGTGTCCATGTCCATGAAGTCCTCAGAAGTTGAGATGAACTTGAAGGCTTTTTGATATGATCCATATCTGAAAGGCTAAGCGCCAAAGAATGGAGGCCTTTGAACTATGGTGCTGGAGAAGACTCCTGCGAGTCCCCTGGACTGCAAGGCGATCAAACCGGTCAGTCCTAGAGGAGATCAACCCTGACTGCTGTTTAGAAGGCCAGATCCTGAAGTTGAAACACAAACCACCTAATGAGAAGGAAGGACTCACTGGAGAAGGGCCTAATGCTGGGAAAGATTGAGGGAAATAGAAGAAGGGGACGACAGAGAATGAGGTGGCTGGATGGAGTCACTGAAGCAGTAGGTGTGAACTTAAATGGACTCCAGAAGATGGTAGAGGACAGGAAGACCTGGAGGAACGTTGTCCATGGGGTCGCGATGGGTTGGACACGACTTCGCAATTAACAACAACAACATATCTGGATTTACAGCCCTATTCTGTAAGTTCTCCTTCTTGTCCCTCCAGCTGTTTTGAGTGGCTTCCACCAATGTGTTATTCTCCATAAGTGCTGGCACAACTCCTATCACCCCAAGCTAGAGTAATTCCTTGAAGACATCAAGTTGAG
>NW_015388871.1:110141-111383 GCF_001527695.2 Protobothrops mucrosquamatus
AAAGATACTGTAGTGGTTGTGTGAAAAATGGTCAGAAGTAATTTTTTCAGTGCCGCTGTAACTTTGAACCGTCAGTAAATGAACTGCTGTACGTCAAGAATTACCTGTACACAGCTTGGTGTCAACGCTGCTGACATTGGATGTTTTTGCATTGACAACAGATGGAGATGCAGCCATTGTCTTACGATGTGTGGACTTCAACTCCCAAAATTCTCCAGCTAGCAACGCTAGCTGGAGAATTCTGGGAATTGAAGTCCACACATCGTAAAGTTGCCAAGGTTGAGAAACACTGGTCTAGCTAGACATAATAACACTGAACCTAGTGTGAGAACCAAGGTTATTGAAATAAAGCGGGCTGGAGAGCTGGAAGGGAAGCCCTTGTTTTAAACTAATTGGGGAATGTGATTTATGAACTGGAAGAGGGAATTGTACTTTGATACTATGTGCTCGGGGGAGGGGAACTCAGTTTTTGGCTTCGATTGTGTTAGTGCCAATGCTAGGCTATTCAAATAAAGATTCTTTAAGGTAAACAATGCCTCAAAGTTCTTTGAAGAGTTTCATCTGTTGGAACCATGAACTTGGATTGGTATGACCTGCTACGGTAGTTAAGATGTAGCAGCTAATCTTATAAAGCTAAAAAGAGTCAGATCTGCCTAGGACCTGGATAGAAGCCCACTAGTAATTCTTGGAAAAAACAATATTAAACCACCTTTGCCTTGTTCTCAAGAAAATAACCTACATACCCCAAAGTCACCAAGAGTTAGGCTTGATTTCAGAGGTTTTATTTCCACTTCCTGATTCAGTGTTGTCATGTAAACACAGCTCAGGTAAATCACCCCCCAGGGTACTTCTATTAAGTACCCTGTATGAATATTCCCCATGAGGCCTGGAGTGAAATGTCTGCATTAAGACTTGTCCCAAAGGTGCTTTTCCAAAAGGCAACTGGACTTTTTCGGTTTTCTTTTTTGAAAACATTTTGCTTCTCATTCAAGAAGCTTCTTCTTGTGTTAATTTAACTCTCAGCCTGATTTTTCTGAATTCACAAAACCAGGGCTTTTTTTCTCGGAGAAAAGGTGGCGGAACTCAAACCTGGCCACGCCCTCATCAAACCCTAGGACCGCCCCTTTAGAGAACAGGAATGCAAGTAAAATTTGGGAGGGGCTATTTCCGGTGTGGGAGGGGCTATTTCCGGTGCGGCCGGCCCGGAAAAAGGTGCCGGAACGCGGTTCCGCCGCGTTCCGG
>NW_015388871.1:114976-118823 GCF_001527695.2 Protobothrops mucrosquamatus
TATGAAACCTTTAGTTTGCCTAACACTCTTAACCCATACAGTAAAGTTATGGATCACTTTAACCAGGATTCATGCTAAATTCAAGCCAACCAACCATATCATAGCTTAAAAACCTAGGCGACACATTATTCTAAGCCAACAGTTGATTTATTTTGGCACAACATGATGTTTTGGCCTCCCCCCTTTGCTTTTCATGCTGCTATTTGTGACTTAGTGTCCTGTGAACTGTGCTAATTGAAGCTTATTTAAGGTTAAAATGAATCAGGGCTTAGTACAATAGCTAAAGCCCAGCCAATAGGATAGGCGAACTATGTCACAGATTGTGTTCCCACATCAATTTGTATTGGGGAATCGTGGTTTACAGCACTGTTTCTCAACCTGAGCACCGTTACAGTGGGTGGGCTTCAACTCCCCAAATCCCTCAGCCAGCATTCCAGCTGGGAATTCTGGGAGATGAAGTCCACCCATCTTAAAGCGGCTAAGGTTGAGAAAGAATGATTTAGGGATTAATCTACAACATCTCTGTCTACACGAATTAGAGACCAAAATTATATCTTAGCATAATGTAAAATTTGAACTACAAATCAGTCTCTTGCAGACATCATTAGAATCAGGTTACTTAACCTGCCATTGAAATTTTTATTGATACTTTATTGGAATCCATTTCAGTCTCTTTCCCCATATTTCTACACAGGCCGGGATAAAAAAAAGATGTAGAACACATCTTCCAAAATGGAGACATTCCAAAGCCGGGAGATATGATGCAATTCCAGCTGGTTTTCCCTGTCCAGCATTGGGGTATCTACATAGGCAATGGAGAAGTTGTGCATTTCTCATTATCATGTGAGAGAAAAGTATTTTATTATCTGTTTCAGGGGTATCAAACTCGCAACGTCACGTGACGTGTCGTGACGTATCGCGACTTTTTCCCCATTTCCGGCCATGGGGTGGGCGCAGTTTCGACATGACACATCTGGCCCGCGGGCTGGCAGTTTGACACCCCTGATTTATATCCTACAGAAATGTCCTACTTTTCCCCTGGGAACTCAAGGGGAAAGCTACCTGGGAGACTTTATGGTAGGCTCACCTGACAAGCCACATCTAAGCTAGGTTCAGCTGAGAAAAAATGATGGAGAGTGGAGTGTAGGCAAGTCCAGAGAAAGGGCTGCAAGGCTACTTGGTCATCCCACACCTCCTCACAAGGAACATCTGGAGGGGAGTAACTTAAGGAGAAGGGGGTGGGGAGACTAGTCTTTGCCAGGAACAATTGTTTGTGTTAGATTACAGTAGTGGCCAAAATTGCGGAAACCTTTTGGGAAAAGTGTATTTTTGAGGTTGGATGGCTAATAACACCACTTTTGTTTTGGAGTAGTACCATAAAATTATATATCAATGGAAAGATAATTTAATCAAGAACGTAATGCAACATAGTTTGTTCAATTATCTGTACTGTATTCTATGAAATGTTATAGCCAAATCACCAGAAAAAGGAAGCACAACTTGCTTAGGTTGATCTCAGGGAGCTTTCCTTCATCTGATTGTAGCCAATGAGCAGGAGTGTTTAGAGAGCCAATCAGACATCATCTTGCTTTGGCCATGAGCCAATCGGATCACGGTAGGATTCAGTTATTGATGTCATGTATTGAAGCTGAGAGGAGTACCACCAGTCGCCTAGCAAGGTGTCAAAAACTTGATGCCCCCCCCCAAAAAAGAAAAAAAGTGATGAAGTACAGGTAGTCCTCGACTTACAACAGTTCGCTTAATGACTGTTCGAAGTTACAATGGTACTGAAAAAAGTGCCCCCCCAAGCCACAGCCGAGCAAGGCACCTGCCTGCCCGCCCGGCGGCGCTCTTCCTCCTGTCCGAGGTTTTCATTGTTGTGAGCATTTCTGTTGAGGATTGACACCGGGGGTGGGGTGGGGGAGTTGTTTGGTTTTTATTCCCCCCATCTGCTGGGTGGTTGCAGCAGGTTTTGATCAGTTCACATGACCATCATAAATATGAATCACTTGCCAAGCATCTGAATGTAAATCACAGGACCCTGGAGATGCTGCAACATTCCAGCTGATCAGCACTTCTTCTGGGCTCAGCAGAAACGCCAGGATCAGCGCCGAGCTCCAGCCCCGAAGAAGCGCCGATCAGCTGGAAAGCGGCACTGATCCTGGCGCTTCCGCTGAGCCCTGACAGCCCTGCAGCTCCAGCCGTCTCTCGCTCAGGCTTGTGCGGTGCTGCCACCGGTGCAGCTCATTCCTCTCCCCCGCTACCATTTTTCTAGGATGGTCGCGTACCACCTGCCAGGTGCCAATGTACCACAGGTGGTACCCGTACCACTGGTTGAAAAGCCCTGTCTTACAAGGATGTCAACAAAATCATTTCTAAAACCCAGCATCTCAACTTCTCTTTTTTCAGTTTCTGACACATTTCCATACAAGGTCCGCAGAGAAAAAATCAAGGATGTCTCAGGAGCTGTGAAAAGTGCCGTGTGGAACAAATTCGATCACAAATATCCTCCCTTGGATGCTACTCGTGTGGTGAAAAGAGCTCTGCATATGGTAAACAAAGTCCCAGGATACAACTTCGTCACTGCAAACTGTGAGCACTTCGCCACGTTGATGAGATACGACAAGGCTCTGTCTGATCAGGTAGGATCTCCAGTTCTCTGATCATTTTTTTCATTTCAATTGGCTTTTTTTCCCCTCCACCTCCAGAAAATACAACAAGTTGCAGACCCTCTTTGGGGCTTTTGCTTCTATTTTTGCTTATTTATAGCTTCCTGCGGTATTCATGAATCCAGTTAGGTGGAATCAGATTTTGGTCGATTAAATAAAGAATACTTTTTAAAAACCCTAAGGAGGTAGGTAGACAAAATGCCAAATCCAGTCTGAACATCTGGCTGACTGTGCAATGATCCTCAATAATAATAATAATAATAATAATAATAATAATAATAATAATAATAATAATAATAATAATAATAATAATAATAATAATAATAATAATAATAATAATAATAATAATAATAATAATAATAATAATAAAGTTGGAAGGGACCTTGGAGGTCATCAGGTCCAACCCCCTGCTCAGGCAGGAAACCCTATACCACGGGTCGGCAACCCGCAGCTCCGGAGCCGCATGCGGCTCTTTGAGCCATCTCCTGCGGCTCCGAAGTCTCCTCCGCCATTTGCAGACAGAGACAGAGACAGAGAGAGGCTCTTGCGCTTCCCCTCTCTGTCTGTCTCTCTCTCTCATGCGGACTTGCCCCCTCGCAGGGCTCCTGATTGGCCCTGCGCCCGGATGCCCCGCCCCCTGCGAGAAGGGTGGCCAGAAAGTCCCTTTCCCGGGCTGGCCCCGTTCGAGGCTCATGTGGCTGGGGAGCCGCGCGGGGAAGCTCTGGGATCCCCGCTGGGAGCAGCCCACCGGAGCCTCCGTTGAGCGGGCCAGCCCTCCCGCAAGCCGCAGCCCCAAGGGAGAGCAGCCCCTGCGATGCCCAGCCAGCGCGACCATTGGCCAAGCAGCAGCAGAGCTGGAGACAGACGGTCAGTGGCGGGGGGGAGGGAGGGGGCTCCAAGTCCGCAGAGCGCCGCTGCAAAGCAGCCACGGGGCACGTGGTGTGCCCCCCCGGCTTACCTGTACCAGGCGGCAGTCCCGGTGGGGGCATCACTTCCTGGGCCATCCCCGGGCCGCCGAGCCAGCCACGTGTTTCCCTGGGCCGCGTGGCAGTCTTGGCTCGGGCGGCAGAGGCATCATTTTGCGGGCTGCTGAGCCGGCCATGTGTTTCCCCACGCCGGGTGGCAATGTCAGCTTGGGCGGTGGGGGCATTGCTTTGCGGGCTGCCGAGCCAGCCACG
>NW_015388871.1:120371-123340 GCF_001527695.2 Protobothrops mucrosquamatus
TTTTTCTTTTCTGCATGATCCACAAAGCTGCACGGAAGTTTCCAAAACAGGAAAAGGAGGGAATAGAGAGCAGGACACAAGGTGGGCAGGGGGAGTGGGGAGTCGCACACATGCGTACATGCACACGCACACACCCTGAGGTCAGCACTGGCATAAAGGAGCGCCCGCGGAGGAGAGAATACTGTACTCATTTGGGCTTACAGGTGGCCAATGAGAGCTCAGAAAACTTCGCTCCCTTTCCCCCCTCTTTCCCCCCTTCTTCAGCGAAAGGGTGTATTAGCTTGTCTATTTTTTCCCTAGTTTTTTTTTTTAATACAAACTTGGGTCTTTGGGTGTGTCCTGCCAAAAAAAACCCAAACAACCACAAAGCATTTTTTTAAACTCCCCCAAACAATAGAAAAGCAACTGAAAACCTCAATGAAACCCATGCTGAAATTTGCACATCACAAAACCACAGCAGATGTACAGATGCAATAATATACAATTCATGATTTATAATAAAACATTATATACAATAAATAGATTCTTGTTACTTTTTTGTCAATCTGCAACTAGATTTCTCAGTGCATATCCAGCACAATTAGCTTCTCTCCTGCTTTGACTCTCTGGTCTTCAAAACATTTCAGATTTTGAATGTGTGTGGGTGTGTGTGTATGGGAGTATACATCTTCTTGGTGTTTGCTCTTGTAATTTTTCTTTTTTTTGTTTTTACATTTTTGAAAAGTATTTACAATTGCTGGTTTTCTGCAGATAGAAAAGCCCCGTTTCCCTCAGCCCTCCCTCCCTCCTTGCTTCCAATGGAGAAGACTTGTGAGCTTCTCCAGGTCAGATCCATCCAGCACTAAGGGGGCAGAGAGGGACAGTAACAGAGGAGCTCGGCGGGTTGCTCGGGGGTTTTGCGGCCCCCAGTGTTTTGTTTTCGGTGGGAAACGGGTTCAAGTGGCTCTTTGAGTGTTTTGGGTTGCCTACCCCTGCCCTATACCATTTCAGACAAATGGCTGTCTAGTCTCTTCTTAAAAAGTTCCAGTGTTGGAGCATTCACCGCTTCTGGAGGCAGGTTGTTCCACTGGTTAATTGTTCTAACTCTTAGGAATTTTCCCCTTAGTTCTAGGTTGCTTCTCTCCTTGATTAGTTTCCATCTGTTGCTTCTTGTCCTGCCTTCAGGCGCCTTGGAAAATAGCTTGACTCCCTCTTCTTTGGGGCAGCCCCTGAGATACTGGAAGGCTGCTATCATGTCCCCCCTCGTCCTTCTCTTTATTAAACTAGACATAGCCAATGTCTGACAAATTTCTCTCTCTTTTTTCTTTTAAAGGCAGAACGATTTAACTTTACTGTAGATGGGGATTTCGAGCAGGAGATCAGAAGATGCCTAGCTGAGGTTGATTGTGGAAGTGGAGAATGTCTTTCAACCTTCCAGAGAAAGATTCCTTGAGCCTCACTGATGTGGATCGAATCTTTTTTTCTATAATAACATTTGATTTTTCAAAATCAGCCTCGCTCAACGGTGTATCTTGTGCCTTTCAACCTGGACAAAATTAGGAAGGAATTTGGGACTTGGCTTTGTTTCGATCGGTGTTTCTCAAACTTGGAAACTTTTGAGACATGTGGACTTCATCTCTCAGAATTCCCCAGCCAGCACAGTCCCCAAAATTACGACCAGAATGAAGCCCAGAATTTAGGTTGCTAAGTGAGACATTTGTTAAGTGAGTTTTGCCCCATTTTATGACTTTTCTTGCAACGTTGGTTAAGTGAATCACTGCATTGGTTCAGATAGTAACACGGTTGTTAAGTGAAGCTGACCTCCCCCGTTGACTTGGCTTGTCAGGTCACAAAAGAGGATCACGTGATCCTGGGACACTGCGACCGTCATAAATATGAACCAGTTGTCAAGCATCTGAATGTAAATCATGTGATCACAGGGATGCTGTAGTGATTCTGTGAAAAATGGTCAGAAGTCGTTTTTTCAGTGCCACTGTAACTTTGAACCGTCAGTAAATGAACTGTTATAAGTCAAGAACTACTTGTACGCAGCTTGGTGTCAACGCTGCTGACATCGGATGTTTTTGCATTGACAACAGATGGAGATGCAGCCATTTTCTTCCTTTTGGTTTTAGAGTTAGGTGATGGGGGGGAATGTGCGTGAGAGTCTAGCTAGACATAATAACACTGAACCTAGTGTGAGAACCAAGGTTATTGAAATAAGTGCTGGTAAGAATTGGCAGGCTGGAGAGCTGGAAGGGAAGCCCCTGTTTTAAATTAATTGGGGAATGTGATTTATGACTGTTAACTGGAGGAGGGAATTGTGCTTTGATACTATGTGCTCGGGGGAGGGGAACTCAGTTTTTGGCTTCGATTGTGTTAGTGCCGATGCTATGCTACTCAAATAAAGATTCTTTAAGGTAAACCATGCCTTGAAGTTCTTTGAAGAGTCTCATCTGTCGGAACCATGACAACCATGACCTGCTACGGTAGTTAAGATGTAGCAGCTAATCTTAAAAAGCTAAAAAGAGTCAGATCTGCCTAGGACTTGGATAGAAGCCCACTAGTAATTCTTGGAAAAAACAATATTAAACCACCTTTGCCTTGTTCTTAGGAAAATAACCTAAAGTCACCAAGAGTTAGGCTTGATTCCAGAGGTTTTATTTTCACTTCCTGATTCAGTGTTGTCATGTAAACACAGCTCAGGTAAATCACCCCCAGGCAAGGTTGAGTTCTATTAAGTACCCTGTATGAATATTCCCCATGAGGCCTGGAGTGAAATGTCTGTATTAAGACTTGTCCCAAAGGTGCTTTTCCAAAAGGCAACTGGACTTTTTCAGTTTTCTTTTTTGAAAACATTTTGCTTCTCATTCAAGAAGCTTCTTCTTGTGTTAACTCTCATGACTCTCATGAGAGTCTAGCTAGACATAACAATACTGAACCTAGTGTGAGAACCAAGGTTATTGAAATAAGAGCTGATAAGGATTGGC
>NW_015388872.1:0-7745 GCF_001527695.2 Protobothrops mucrosquamatus
CATTGTTTAAAGCCTTTTATTCTGACCCTAGTCACTCAAATGGCACCCGGTAAGGGCATTGTATGTTTTATTGCACAACTATACCCCAGTAGAGCACTCCTCAAAACCCCCAAGAACAATTTCCCCACAGTTGTAGAAGTGTCAATATCTGTTCCTGTAGGCAGCAGGAATTCAACAGGTAACAAGGAAGCAACCAGCATAGCACACAGGAGCGAGGCTCAGAAGAACAGCAAAGGGAGGCACACACCAGCAGTGTGTTGCCAACAGTTTGAGTTCCAGAGCTGCATAACTTGTAAGCAAGTCTCACCAAGTCCAGACACAAATCCCCAAAAGCAGTGGATCTGACTAAAAAATTCACAATGTGCAGCACAAGAGCAAGGTACGGAGTAAAAAGTAAATCACAAAGTCAGACATCATACTGTGAAAGCAAATGGTTGTCTCCAACAACCACTGGATCCCCACTGGCTGGTTAAATAAACCCAAGACTGGTGTTTCTTATTATGAGAGGCAAGGCTGCTTCCTTATGAGTAGTCTCGCCAACCTCCTCTTCTTTTGCGGATTCATTTGCAGTTCTGATTCTAATTTTTCAAATTCTTCCCTTAATAATATGTATTGTTGTCTTTTTCGTTTATTTTTTTTTCACCATGTATGTTATGCTATACCTCTAAAGTATGCTTTGGCTGTATCCCATACGTTTTGTAATGTTGTATCTTCTTTTTTGTTTTCTTTAAAGAAAAACTCCATTTCTTTTGTTGCTAGTTCTATAAATTCTTTTTGTTTTAATATAGATTGATTCAAAGTCCATCTTGGTTTTTTGGGTATTCCTTTCCATGTCATTTTTAAGGGATTGTGGTCTGCCCATGTAGCTGGTTCTATCTCAATCTCCTCCATACTTGTCCTCAATTCAGATGTCATCCAAATCATGTCAGTTATGGACCAGGATTTATGACTATTTGAATAAAATGTGTATTGTAATTTTCATGGATTAATTTCCCTCCAGACATCTTGTACCCCAATTTCCTCTATCATATTAAAAAAAAGTCTTAGGTAATCTTTTTCTTCCACTTTTTCCCGTTTTGCTACTTTTATAATCTAATGTCCCATCCACTAGTGCGTTGAAATCTCCTACTAAGCAAATATTTTGATACTCCATTTCTGTTATTTTTCTATGGACATTTTGATAAAATTCTTCCTGTTTGTTATTTGGTGCATATATTACTACCAACAATGTTTGTTTTTGATGTAGAAATATTTCTACCATCACAATTCTTCCTTCTTCATCTGAATAAATCATTTTAGAGTCTATTGTCTCTTTAATATATACAGCTACACCCATTTTTTTTCTGCTGCGCTGATGCATGGTAACGTTTCCCAATGTTTGGGTATTCCAACAGTTTGTAATATTGTCTTTTTATATGTGTCTCTTGCAAACAAATTATATCTATATTTAATTTCTGTAGTTTTCTAAAAAAATTATTTCTTTTTTATGGGAAATTCAGTCCATTTATATTCACTGAAAAAATTCCGTTTTCTTTCTCTATTTCAATTACTTATATTTAGGTCTTGTCGATCTTGTAGTCCTCTGTTCTCTTGCTATTCCCTCACTCTCTTGATCAAGCTTAGGGGTCTTTGTCTTTCTAACCCCATCAGCTCCAAGCTTCCTGGCTCTAGTCTTTCTGAAAGGATTATCATATCTGCATGTCTAAAAGGTGATTTCCTGAGTTTCTACTGGGGGATATTAAGAAAAACAGGGTCTGCTTTTCTGCCTTTAAGATCCTTTGGGGAAATATAATATTCTGCCTTTTTAATATCCCCCAAAATATTTCCTTCTCTGGGGGGGGCTGACTTCACACAGTAAAAAAGGTAATGTATGATAGTCGAAGGAAGACAGTCTCCCATGCAGTGTTCCAGATAAAATCATTATAGCAAGTATAAGTAAATGTATTTAAGAAAATTTGCTTGAAAACAATGTTGAATTTCAAGCTATAATACAAATTCACTACAGAAAAAATAGAGGGAGCTCTCATTTCCTTTTTTCTTCTTTCTCAAAATGATCCTCACAATTTTATAACACGCAGAGGACAGTGAAAACCAGCTACTTGGGGGAAACTGACTGTTGTTTTGTCATCCAGCTAGTTAATCAGAAAATTACTAGTTCCATAAAAGTGTCATAAAAACTTTGCAACTGAATGTTAAAGGTGTTAACAAGGTTTCTTTTATGACTCCCTCATCACCTAACTGAGCACTGGGCCCAAGACAGAACCTTGAGGTACCCCACACTGCATGCTTCCCTCCATGTAGATGTAATTATATTGCCAAGTTAAATAAAATCTCTTTGATAATCTTAAGATTTTAATTTTGCAATAATGGACAACCTATGTAGCTTAAAATTGAATTGTTGGGTTCTTGGTGCTCTCAGTGCAGAGGGGAGTGAACCATGGGTATTGCTCCCAGTCAGCAAATATCACTTCTCAATGCACTGATCATGCTACCTAGCCTGATAATGAAACACCTACAAGAAGAAAACAAATTCAGAGAACACCAGGAATCTTTTGAAATTATGCCTACAGGAGAAATGCACCAAAATTCAAGGGAGCCTTTACGCCAAGAAATCTCCAATACATGCAGTAACTTTTTCTTTTATTCAAGAATTATATTGTGAATTGTTGATGACAATTAATCTGCACAGAGAAGATATAGGTTTGTGTCAATGTTAACAGCAATGTTATCAGGAGTTATCGAACTGTGGGTTGCAACATTGGGTCACAGCTTGGATAGGAGGATAGGATAGGGGGCTTTTGGAAAGCTTTGGGGAAAAGTTTGATAAAATTTTGAGTAGGGGAAATGGGAAGGATGTCAAAAATTATTTCAGTTTTGCCTGGGCATGCCTACAGCAGTTTCTTGAGAGATCGTCAGGCCCAAGGGCCCACTAGCCATGTCAAAATCATCCGCCAACTATCTGAAAAAAAATTATTACTCAGTTTTTATTTAAGGACAATACACAAATTCAATTTTATTTTTAAAAGGGCATGACATTTCAACCTTCGGGAACCCTTATGTCAGTTTGATGTACAGAAATTATTCCACTAACAAACTTTCAATATTTGAACTTTTGCCAATATGAACAAGCCTTTCTAGACTGGTCAGGAGAAGTTGGGAAAGGGCCAGCTTCTGTTGTACTGCACACATATGCAGTACACTGGAAACCAGTTACCTCCTGTCTTCTCCCAACCCTCTGGACCCTTTTGGCTGGAGTTGCAGATAGGCACAGCACAGTTCTTACCCCAAGCATGCAGTAGCATTGCTCTTCCAATGTGCTGCACAGGACCACCGCTCACGCAAGACAAGAACTACACTGCGCAAACTGTTTATGTTTGCTGGACTTACAAAAAAAAATAATTCCAGACACAAACAGCATCTTAGTATGACAGAACACCTATCATAAGTAGGGGCTGCCTAAACATGTCTATTTAAAGCATCTGTTTATCAGCAACTAGAGCAATGATCCCCAACCCCTGGTCCATGGACCAGCACCAGTCCACGGCATGTCAGAAACCAGGCCGCGCAAACAAGCAAAGCCCATTCATAGGATGCAAACAGTATGCAAAACCACACCCCCTCCAGTCCACGGAAAAAACTCTCTCCACAGAACTGGTCCCTGGTGCCCCAAAGGTTGGGGGCCACTGAGCTAGGGAATGCCTTACGATAGGAAATGTGCAATGGCTGCCTCTAAAGCATATTTTACTTACCATTTGTTTTTGGGAAGCAGGGAGGCAAAAAACATAGAACGGGAGCAAAAAGTTAGACTTGCCACATTAACTCGGCAGGTATGTTTCAAAAATACCTTTCTTTTTATTCATGTAAGTCAGACTCTAAAAGTGTGCTTATTTGCAAGGGGAAAAGAAAAAGTGGAATGTTTTACGGTGAAGCTTATTTTGGCCACACAGTCAAATAAAGAAGGATGCCTGAAGAATGGCCTCAAGCACATTTGCTCTTCATTTGCTCTTAGCTCAGTGTCTGACCTCCAGGGTATCAATTACTTTAGGAATCAAGATAGGATGGACAGGTTTTTGTCCTGTTCTTTGCTTCTCCTCCCACTTTCTCCTAACTTTCCTTTATCACCTCAACAGCACTGTCAAGCCATCTGTTCTCAAATTATGCCTGGATTGCGAACACCAAGTCTATGCAAATTCTCTTACAGAGGTGCTTGCAATAGGTGGCAGGATGCTCCTCTTTTGAATTGTTAAAACGGCAGCATCTTTTTCCAAGTACACATGGCAGCCCCTCTGTGAAAATCCATTCTGTTAAAAAAGAAATATTGAAGGAAAGGCAAGACAAATAAATACATTTAGTATTTATTTGAGCCTGAGCTGAACATAATTTTCTTTCATAGAATTGTATCTAACACCTCAAGGTGTTTAGGATATCTTAAAGTAATGCATTAAAAAGGAGGTAGTGATTCCTAAACTAAATCTTAACATTTAGTTTCACATATTAAATGTTAATTGTTAACCAAGCTTACTATGACTTAACCTACTGTTAACATACTTAACATACTGTTTACAAAATGCACTTTCTTTTATCAATATTAATCACCATCCAGTGATGGGATTCAACCAGTTTGCAACAACCAGTTCGGCAGAATCGGTAGCTAATTTTTTGCTGCCCAGGCCCAGAATGGACTTCTGGAAACGGCATCCACACAGAGAACTGGTTGTTCACATATTTGAATCCCACCACTGTCACCATCACTGCCTTTGTCATTACAATTCTGTTTGTATATACAATTCTCATGTAATATGGAAGTGTCTCATCTTGTAGACCACACAATATTATTAGGGATTAAATTAGTCAACTGTTAATTGCTGCCAATGTAGGTCCCTACCACTAAGTACAAATTAGACACACAGGATACACCTTCTTTGAAATGACAGCTTTGACAAGGGGTGGATTAAGTAGTAGTGTTCCACCATGAGGAAAACACAGTTATGATGGGCAATTCCAAAATAGCTCTTTGCCTTGTGTTTCATTGAGAAGCATTATTCTTATTCCCAAGGGTGTAGCTCTGTGCTAATCAATAAGGAAGGAATTAACTGTTTTATTCATCAGGAGCAAAAGCCAGGAGAGGGTGACAATAAACAAAGCCACATCATTTTTTTCCTTCCTTCCTTCCTTCCTTCCTTCCTTCCTTCCTTCCTTCCTTCCTTCCTTCCTTCCTTCCTTCCTTCCTTCCTTCCTTCTTCCCCTGCCCACCCCTTCCTCCCACAGCCTGATTTTACAGTAATGAAACAGCATAAATAGAAATAAACAGAATGTCCACAGAGATAGTAATATGTGTGTAACTCTTTCATAAGCACATTGGTGATTTTTGAAGTAGGCTTATATTAAATCCTGAAAGCATCTTTTCCCTTCCCTTCCCTTCCCATCCTTTCCCTTCCTTTCCCTTCCTTTCCTTCCCCTCCCTTCCTCCCACTGCCCAGTCTTACAATAATGAAACAGCATAAACAGAAATAAACATGTCCAGAGATATAGTAATATGAGTGCAACCCTTTCATACACATATTGATGATTTTTGAAAGTAGGCTTATGGTGAATCCTGAATCCATAGGGATCCAGGATTCACAGAACTGTAGTTCTGCGCAAGTCAAGTCCCAAACTACAAGAAATTATTCTGCTATTGGAACTGACATAATTTTCAAATCTGAATGACAGATAGGCAGCATCCATAATGGGAGTGTACAGTCACAAGGAGCGTCAGAAGTAGTCAATAATAAATTGATTCTGTGCTATTTTCCAAAGATATTTGCTCCAAGGTAAAGTGGTAAATAACTAGCTTTAGAAAACTGATGCTTGTACAGAACACCTTAACTCACCCTGATGCAAAAAAAATTTGCTAAACCAAATGTTGAATGGTTGCAGGAACTCTGTATGTTTAGCCTAACAAAGAGAAGAATCAGGGTGACATGATAGCTGTCTTCCAGTTCTTGAGTGGTTGTGACAGAGAAGAGGGGGTTTACTTCACTCTTGAATGTTTAAAATGAAGCATTAGCCAGGGAAGGTGAGAGAAGTAGCGACAAGGGTAGCTCTTACTTTTCAAAAGGTCCTCTGGTCCATCTTTGCTTGAAATCAGGTCTGGATCTGGCCTTGAAATAGAACATCTGAACTTTACTACACACTCTGAAGTATTGCTGACATTCCATATTGACCCAATGCTTTTTTTAAAAAAAATCTGCAGGATATAAATAAAAGATCAGTCATGTACAGAATGCAAGTTGTTTTGAAAAATGCAGTTCAGGCAGTTTTGAAAGAAGCTATCTATTTTATTTATGGCACTTTCCAAGCAATTCTGAACACATTTAAATCCTATTTATTTAATGGGACCATCTTCAATATATATCTTAATTCTATGAAAGAAAGACTAGTTCTGTTTCTTAATCATTTATCTTTTAAATGGCTTGTTTTAAGTGTGACTTTATTAACATAGGGTCTGTTTGAAACTTTTGAAATTCTTTTTCTAAAGCCTTTCTTTGCCTGATGGACTAAGAAAGTTTTTTTTTGTTAAGCCTGTAATGTAAGGTGACCAACCGTCCTCCTTTAGGGAGGACAGTCCTCCTTTAGGGAGGACAGTCCTCCTTTAGGGAGGACAGTCCTCCTTTTGTGAGTTCTGTCCTCCATCGAAAAGTGTCCTCCTACATGTCCTCCTTTTCGATATTTGAAGACTAATCTGCAGGCTTTTTTTCCCTCATAGAACGCTCAGAACGGCGTTCCGGCACCTTTTTTTGATGTGGTTTTTTTTAACTTTTGCATGAGCTGTGCTACTCCCCTTACTGGCTTTCGAAAGCCAATAGGAATTGCTGCTGAGCACACCAAAACACCCGGCCGGCAAACGTTGCACATGTAAGTTGTCTGCAGAGAAGGCGAATTGGCAGGAACTTAGCACCCCTCCCTGCTACCCAACTACACCATCTCCTAGTTAGTCCCAAAGATACCTGGAGGAGACTGAAGTGGTGACACCACAGTAACTTTCTCTTGATCTTCGGCCCTGTTAGGGCAATAATGGCTGCGGGCACAAGAAGCAGGGGCGGCAGGGCTGCTGCGGGCAGGGGTGTGAGGGGCGGCAGCGGCCGGCTGCCCCCGTGCTGTGGGAGCCGTGGGGCCCTCTCTACATGGGGCTGCGCAGGGTGGGCGGTGGTGCTGGCGGGGCGGCTGCAGGCGGGGTATGTCGACAGCGGGCTGCCCCCCGGGGCCGGAGCCGGCGCGGCTGGTGCTTTGGGAGCCGCAGGGCCCGCTCTACATGGAGGGGCAGCTGTGCTGGCGGGGCAGCTGCAGGCGGGAGCGCGGCGGGCGGTTGACCTTCCATGGGCCGAGCCAGCTTTTACGATATTTTTTTCTTCAATTTATTTGTGTCCTCCTTTTCATTATTATTATTATTATTATTATTATTATTATTAAATTCAATTTATATCCTGCCCTTCTCCTTACGGACTCAGGGCGGCTGACAATCAATTAAAATACACAAATAACAATTACAAAATTAAAATTAATCAAAAAGAAATATTTAAACGTAGTCCAATTAAAATATAATTAAAACCCCTCTAAAAATTACCCTAGGCCAGTCCTGCAAGCTGGAATAACCAAGTCTTAAGGGCGCGGCGGAAGGAAGGGAGATCAGGGATGACCCTGATCTCTGGGGGCAGTTCATTCCAGAGGGTGGGAGCTCCCACAGAGAAGGCCCTCCCCCTTGG
>NW_015388872.1:8136-15734 GCF_001527695.2 Protobothrops mucrosquamatus
AACCACCGCATCACAGTGCCTCCCACTCCCAACCCACCCAACCGCCGCAGCATGATACTGTGGTCCACAGTATCAAAAGCCGCTGAGAGGTCCAAAAGAACTAGGACAGAGGAATAACCCCTGTCCCGGGCCCTCCAGAGATCATTCACCAACGTGACCAATGCCGTTTCCGTGCTGTATCCCGGCCTGAAGCCCGACTTGTAAAAAAGTTGGTCACCTTATTACTGTAATGACCTCTCCCATTTCCTGATTGTATCTCAAGTTACTACTTCTTCTTTCTTATTTTCAGCACAATTTCTTACCCCTGCTGGTTTGACTATTATACATTATTGTTTTAAATATCAGCTAACATTTTGAATAAAATCTCATTTTCTCCAATCAGCTGCTTCATTAAACCAATTTGCTGCCCAGTTTATAGAATAATTACAGTTCCCTGTTCAAATGTTTATAATTCAGGGCTCACTTTAATGGATCTTAGTGCAATGGAATTGCATGTAATAGATGAAATTTCAACTGCAATTTACAAAATAATATAATTAAGCAAATATTGTAAAATGTCTTACAAAGTGATGCTGTTATTCAACTGATATAAATCACAATAGAATTTTGGGCGATAGCATGTGAATTCCATTTTGTAATTTTAAATATTTGTGAATAAAAGAGATAAGATTCCAATTAAAGATTAGGTTTTACAATATAATAATAATTTGCTAAACTAAAACCTAAATTTATTTATTTACTGAAGATTTTTTTTAAACTGTGAATTTGTACAACTCTCAGTAATATTTGAAAGTTTGAAATGTTCAGGAATCTCTGAAATTGTCTTTCATTTGAACATTTTTCTTTCCATAGCATATCTGTCAAAGGGGTCTACATAAACCCTTTTCTTTATATTAAGTAAAGTAGATATAATGTATGTAATTTTATTCAAAAATAGTGTATTTAAATATACCTATATTTTGACAATCTAAATACAAAGAAACTCACAAAACTAGCCTTATCTTTCCATTTTTTGAAAATATTATCGCAAAAAAAATCTATAGGATCAAGATCATTTTGTGAATTCTTCCCTGTTAAGAAACCTAGATATAGTAATCATACGAGGGGTTTTAGAAAGAAACTTAGATAAAATGCTGTGAGGTGATTCTTTTGAGAATTAACAAAGAGACTGTTGTTTTCTTGTCAGTAGTTCCAGAAAGGTTTTTATTATATAAAAAATAAAAACTCCCTGTTTTCTAACCCCTACTTTAACATTTATCACTAAGGCGTGTCTATGCCATTGCACTTAAGGATTACACTGAATAAGACATATTCTTTGTAATCCCCTTCTGACTGTGATTATGTTTTGTTTTGTATTGAAGTGAGCTTTTAATTGTGGTTTTAAAATGTTTTTACAGAATGTCCTTGCTTAATGACCACAACTGGGACCGAAATCTCCTTTGTTCAACAAAGCAATCATTAAGCAAGAAGCCCATAGGACTGCTTCGTTCAAAAACTGGAATCATGGTATTCCTGATTGTGGTTGTTAAGCAACTCCCCAGTTGTTAAGTGGATAAAAATAGCTGCCTGCTGAAGGAGTTCAGTTCTGCATGCAGCTGAAAAACCTCCCAGTAGGCAACCCTTTTGCTCCCAAAGAGCTTCCTACCAGCTCTTTCATTTCTATGAGGAGCTGAAATCTTCCTGGCAGGCATCCTTTTGTTCTCAAATGTTTCTGCAGGCTGCAGGACAGAGCTGAAATCTTTGTTCATCTTCAATTTCCCCTTTCCCTCTCATGCATGAAACCCCATAAAGGATTTCAGTTTCCTTCTATCCCTTCCACTTGCTATCTTTCTTGCCAGCTTCCCCACTGACTTTCTGGGGAAGCCAGCAGAAACTATTGCAAATGACAATCCCATTATCACTGGGGGCTCGATAACTGTATGTAAGTGCAAACAGGCTGCCAAGTACATACATTACAATCACATGTCTGCAGCGTAGTGGTGGTATAATGTTTTGTGACAGCTAGAAATACTTTACATAGTTTATGCATATTACAAGTGCATAAAGCACCATTTCCAAAGCCATCATTAATTCAATTGGTTATTAAGTATCACCTGTATGTTTGTTTATTTTTAGATATATTTATACTGTTCTTGCTTTTCATGGTTGTGAGCTGCCAAGAGTCATATATGTGTAAGATGAGCAGCTATAACAAATGACTGACTGACTGACTACTGAATTATACTATACTTACACTTTATGTATTTGTACTAATGTCTGTGTGTATGCCAGTGTGTTTATATAATTCCTAGAACAGTCTAGTGAGCATTCTATTCTCCTTTGAACTGCCTTTGTGCCTAAAGTAGAACTAGAATTTGTAGTCTCCTGGTTTGTAGCCTGGTGCTTTAACCACCACACTAAACTGGCTCTCAACCAAGTCTTTAGCCATTTTCAAGTTAGTTGACGTTAACTCTTGTACTGAACTGCTGCCAAAGTGTTGGCTTTGGATTTACTCACTGTGCTGGGGTGGGCAAAGAAAAGTGCTTTCCCAGCTGCTGGCTGGCGATGCTCTCATTGTTTCAGAGCTACTGGGCTCTCATTCTCCTGTTGTTGGTTTCCTGACATTCAAGCCTATCCTTCATTCACCATCAGTTGCCTGCTGAGCTTGGCTGCAAATTCATCCTTGCTGCTGTCCCAAATAATACAAATCTTCCTCCAAAATACACCTAAGCATGCACATTGTGATGCTCTCAGCATTTTCCTTTTATAATTGGAAACCAAGCGTGGCCCAGTGTCCTTGAGACTGCCTTAAATGTCAGGGGAGAAAACACAAGGAAGAGCTGATAAACAAACAAACAAATGCTGGCTACTGCGAGGCTTACATTCCACAGTTTTGCAATGTGAAGGGAATAATGTGACTGAAATGTGCTGATGATGAGGTAATTTTCAAAATGGAACTCCTCGTCCTTCTTTTTTCTGGGGTGTATATATGGTTTTTCTATTGATTCTTCATTAGTTCAGTTTTGAGGAAAAAATGATTTTTTTCTTTGCCATAACATTAATTTGGCACTTCAGCTAAAAGAGTTTGAAATAAAATGTTTAATTTTGAAAGAGCCATCATTTCAAACCAGAATATTTAAGCATTTTTCATTTTTTTATTTTTTTCCACTTTGGGATTAAATTATTATAAAAATATTTGGTTATTAAATATTTTAATAGTATTGATTCCTACATATTTGGAGAATTTCCTTTCAATAGGTGTATTTAAAATACTAGCTACAGTATTTCATAGTATGGAAGAATAACAGTTGAAATTTTGAAAAATGACTGTTAACCCTGATACTTCTGCAACTTCTGCCAATTCTATTTTAATATATTGACTCAGTCCAGAGATGGGCAACAAAAATGAAGCAAGGTCTGAGGGACAATTCCATTTACACCACGTGTGAACTGAGATCCTCTATCTGATGAAGTTTGGAGGAGTGCTACATTCAGCTCTAGGTCCCCTTTTCCCAGCTTACATTGTTTTTGTATTAACTTTCTACAATACTTTGCCATTCACTGTGTTTAGTCACCTTTCATAGTCTAAAATACTAGTTTGGTTTTGTTCAATTACTTGTGTCTACATTATGTTGAATTCCAATATGAAGTGGTCACATGGTCTTTTGTTTTTCCTTCTCTGTGTTATTTTTTTGTTTGTTTGTGCCTTTAATATTTAGTTTTTCATCGTTTCCCTTATATCCTGAACTGTTTTTCTTTCTAGGAGTTCCATCCATGAAATCATTCCTAGACTCTTAGTTTGTCGAAGTGTAAATATATGTTTAAATATATATTATAATATATTTAAACATATATTTACACTGCTTCCAGCTAGACTGCCTAGGAGAACATTACACGTCAAGAATCAGACTAAGTTTTGTTGATGGAAATAATGGGAAGTGAGATCATAATGACTCATGATGTTTCTATAAGTGTAAGGAAAACAATCATTGCAGAGATGGTGACAATCTTATGCCACCACCACCCCCATCATCTACATCTTATAAGATCTTGCAAAAAAAATGTAACATTGCCATATGAGATGAAAATTGCACAAAATCACCGAAATCTGTCGATCCCCTAATATTTTGTGTGGGTGTAATTTTCCTGCAAAGTTTTGGGGGATGGGAGGTGCCCTTAGTTAAGAAGAACAAAACACAACAACAGTTAACAGTCCTTTTTCTGAAGAAAGTGAACTGGGAATCAAGGAACCTGTTTCCCCTGTATTTTGGGTTTGTACTTTCAAAGAATATCCATCTGGTGGACCACTGAGGGTATCGTATGTTGGATCACAGGAGCTTTCAACCAGATGCAGTTGACCTGTTTTTCCAGAGGCACACCACAGGCAATGTGTGATGTTTTTTCTATGTTTTCTTATATCTGATGGGAATTTAAAATCCTAAGTGCACATCCCAAGTCCTTTACAAGATGGATCCTATGGGGAGAAGCTTGCCATTATCTCAAATGTCCATTGTTCTGCTCACAGCCAGTGAAAAACCAATGATCACCTTGAAGGAATAGGCAAATGGATGGTCCAGTTCCCTATTCTCCATGCTGTTTTAGATTTCCCTAGCTTAGCTTGTACAATATAGAGGAGGGGAAAGGTCACAGCTCCTCTACTTCTAGTTCATCTGCATAGAAAAGAAATAATGAAAAAAAGAAAAAAAGAGGGAAGTTGGCAGATGGGTAGGGAAGCTTACACCAATTAACATAGTGAGTACAATTGAATGATACAGAGATGTTGAAGTTTAATCTGTTGGGTAAACATATACCCTATTTGAGATACAAAGAGTGGGATTTGCCTTCTTTTCTTTTGCCCTCATCTCTTTCCCTTGATGCTCTAAATGTAATTACCTTCATTAATGAAATCATATATATTTTCCAGCATTCCATACCTCCTCAGGAACTCCAGGAAATGTCTGATGGACTTTAATAAGCTGAAGGAGATAGAAAGAAGTCCAATGAACTGTTGCCAAGGTTTCTGGGAGAGTTAGTCCCCTTTTCCCCTTGGCCTATCAAGATAAATATTACCAGCAAGATTTCTGCCCTACCCTTATACTAACGGAAGCGGCGAATTAATCTTTTTATGGAGGATCAAAATATATGGAAGTGAAATAAATATAAAACCTGAAATTTAAAACTTGAATCTGGATAAATCTAAAATTGTTTGAATGGTTAAGACTCTCATTTTAAAGATAATTGTTTATTTTGGAAATTGAAAAACAAATAGTTGCTGACACTAGTGGTGGATGAAGACTATGACAGCTATGACTTTAATATAAGACTTGGCAACCTGGGAAAAGCTAATCTGTGTTTGTGACCTTCAAAGTTTTAACAACAAAGAAGAGCTATGACAAAAAAAGACAATAATCTGTAGACAAAGAGAGAATTATAAATTTCAGGAAAAAAATCTTTTTTTGAACTATTTGGATTACAAATATCTATTTAATTGGGACTCTAAAGTTATTTGCAGAGAAAAGAAAGAAAGAGGAAAACTCAAATTCTTGGCCATCATGGATCAGAGACATGTAGAAAGAACATATCAAGAAAACATAAATACTTCACAGGAGGAGATATATAGTATACTGTAACTAAGTCAAACAACAATGACTTTAAATCACAAAGAAATCCAAAATAACTTTGAAAATATAAATCAATCTATTTCTAAGTTAACTTTACAACAAAAAAATTCCCAGAAAATAACAACAGAGAAGGAGCAGATAAAACAGATAAATGGATATAGAATTGAGAATAGAGACTTAAAGATGGAACTTAATAAAACAAGGAAACATGATTTAACTCTAGTGGAATGTTTTTTTACAAGAATTAGAAAAAACAACTTATCCCTTAAGACTACAAAATAAATCTGAGGACAAGAAAACAGATTGGATAAAATGGACTATAAAGATGTCAGGAACATCAGAGAGAAAGGAAATGATAAGAGAAGCGGAGAGAAAGAAAAAGAAAAAGATTTTCAACAAACATGGAAAGGCAGAAGCCCCATACAAAGACACTTCACTTGATTTACTTTTTATATCTACAGCATTTACGAACATATGAAAAACTTTTTGATTCAGCAAAATACATTGATTAAGAAAGATACTGGGCAAAGGAAAAAGGCTAAAGTGGAAACCAAGAAAATAGATGATGGAACTTACCAGAGAGAATACTTAAAAAAGAAACATTAGTTTGAATATGGTTATAAAGAAATAGAAAAGTTTTGGAATATATATGTCTTTCTAAGAGGGATGAATTCCCTAAATAATATAGTATCTTTTTTCCCCTTTTTTGTTTTCTTTCTTGATATGAGTAATATAAAAGAGTTGAAATAACTTAGATAAAGGAAATGAATTTAAGAAAATTATAATGAATAAAAATGTTTTGAATAAGAGTTAAAGGACTAGATGACTAGATGTATTATATGAAATGTTTAAAGATTAAACATATTTTTAATTGTGGTTAAAAAGAATAAGACATTTAAGAAATAAATATATATTAGCTTAGGAGGGATATATATTTTAAGTAGTATTTTATTTTTTATGTTTCTTTACTCTAGCTCTCCTTTCTTTTCTTTTTTTTTCATTGTTTTATCTATTCCTTAAGAAATGTAAAAGTGTGAAATGGTTCATATGGAAAAATAGAGTTAAATTTTTAAATGTAATTAATTTTTGAGAAAATCTTAACCAGTAAGAATACTTAGAATTTGGTGGGAGAAACAAATGAAAATAAGGACTGTAACAGGATCTATGATAAGGCAACCAGAATGATTGAATAAAAAAGAAATATTATATTGATGTGATTATTATTTTCAGGAATATTGGGAAAAAATTATATATTTAATTGTTATCTATCAAAACAATAAGAATTGTATTAACTCAATGTTTGCAAAAGAGGATATTTGGGGAAAAGAGGAAATCAATTAAAATCATTATATGGATTATGGATTATAGAAATCAATTGTTAATGATTGTTTTACAAATGTAACCCAGACAACACATTGTTCACCAATTATTAAGTGATCTATGTTTTTAAAAAATCAATAAAATATATTACAAAAAAAGATTAACTAAGCATTAACTAAGAAAGTAACATTAATATAGTTGTGGTGTTAATAATAATAATAATAATAGTAAAGTTGGAAGGGACCTTGAAGGTCATCTAGTCCAACCCCCTGCTCAGGGAGGAAACCCTATACCATTTCGGACAAATGGCTGTCCAGTCTCTTCTTAAAAACTTCCAGTGTTGGAGCATTCACCGCTTCTGGAGGCAGGTTGTTCCACTGGTTAATTGTTCTCACTGTCAGGAAGTTTCTCCTTAGTTCTAGATTGCTTTTCTCTTTGATTAGTTTCCACCCGTTGCTTCTTGTCCTGCCTTCAGGCGTCTTGGAAAATAGCTTGACTCCCTCTTCTTTATGGCAACCCCTGAGATATTGGAACACTGCTATCATGTCCCCCCTCGTCCTTCTCTTCATTAAACTAGACATACCCAATTCCAGCAGCCGTTCCTTATATGCTTTAGCCTCCAGTCCCCTAATCATCTTTGTTGCTCTTCTCTGTACTCTTTCTAAAGTCTCAACATCT
>NW_015388872.1:17405-26794 GCF_001527695.2 Protobothrops mucrosquamatus
CCTTCAGAAAATCTGTGAATTTATAGCTGAGTAACTCAGTCCCTTTCTTGGATGGATGCAAACCATCTCTTTTGTACATCTTTTCATTGGACCAGCTACAGACATCGTGACTAATATATCCAAAGCCTTCCCCTTTACACCACTCCTTTAGCCACATATTAAATTGTGCTATGCGCTGGCCTTTTCCATTTTGCTCCTTGTTTCATATCTCTTGCTTCCAACTCCACTAGTGGATTAAGGAAGAGCGATGACTATTTTTCTGTATGATTATCTCTACAGAGACTAAAGTCATATATTTGCTCTAATACAGTAGATGTTTTTCTTCTAAGGTTCTTGCTCTTCTCTTCCTTCACTGTGCTTTTATCTTGTTGTCTTAGAGACAACTGAAAAGCAAGGTAAAAATTATAGTAGTTTTCTATATTTAGTATATAGCAAATTTCCGAAGGAGTAATACGGAAAAAACATGCACACTTTTATATTCCCAGTGAGTCTGTTTTTATTTGATTGCTCGGTTCGTGGCATTTTTATCTCTCTTTGCTTTGATTACAGGTGGTCCTTGACTTACAACTGTTCAGTTGATGACCTTTGAAGTTCCAACAGCACTGAAAAAATTGGCTTATGACCATTTTTCACATGACCATTTATAACCATTGCAACCTCCCTATGGTCAAATGATCAAAATTAGGATACTTGGCAACAGGTTCATATTTATGACGGTTGCAGTGTCCCGCAGGTCATGTGATCGCCTTTTGCTACTTTTTTATGAGCAAAGTTAATTCACCTAACAACTATGTTACTAACTTAACAACTGCAGTGATTCACTTAACAATGGTGACAGGAAAGGTCATAAAATGGGGTAAAACTCACTTAACAACTATCTCACTTAGTAACAGAGTTTGGATTCAATTGTGGTCATAAGTCGAGGGCTATCTGTAGGGGTTTTTTTTGTAGTACATTTTTTTTCTTAACAATTCTGCTGACATTAAAGCTCATTTTAACTGTCAAGCTAAGTTAATTGGGCAGACCTGACCTAGTTAGAACTGTATGGTGTAGCAGGAGTGGATGATATACTATACATTTGCAAGTACCCACCAGAAGATCGTCTCATAATTACAGTACTGTACACAGGATAGGATTTATGATGGTTTATTTACATTGGCACTCATTCCTTGAGACTATATTATTTGGCGAGCAGATCAGGCTTAAATATTAATGTCATCTACAGTGAAGGATAACATTTTCCCAACCCAGTTAGAATATTCAGTTTGAAAGCCACTCTCTTTTGGGCTTCCATTAATGGAAAAATTATCAGAGGAAGAAATATATTTACCTTTTTAAAACAAACATCAGTGTAATATACTTTGCAATGTTTAATTTATGTTGCACTATTTGCATTATTCACTTGGCTCTTTGATAGACCAGTTAATTTGAAGATTCCTTCTTTATTTCTCTGTTCCTATGGCAAACGCTCTTAAATAAAGCTCAGACTTTAGTGAACAAAAGAAAGAGATTGGGCCAAATAATGCTCACTTGATGTATTTAAGGATTTAATTTTGCTTTTCAGAATCCATTCTTATGATGTATTATTCTTCCCAGATACATGGATATCCAGGTATAAAATACATCTAAATGACATCAGCTGTGAATGGCATTTGTGCATTTTAATATCTTGATCAGTGCATCTGGACATAATCATGAAAATGTCCTTTAGTTAAAATAAAAATAAAATTTCGTTAGTTTTAAGATCGATTCCTAAGTGGCTCTTTTGCTTAAAATAACATATGCATATGCTTTTTTTGTTTAGATCAACTATAAAAAAACTATCATTAGTTGATATGTTAGATATTGAAGTTACATATTAGAGAATGATTCAAATCCAATTGAGTCCAATGGGATTCACTTCTAATTAAGTAAATATACCGTATATGATTACAGCCTACTGTAGTAGTAGTAGTAGTAGTAGTAGTAGTGCCTACTTTCTTTCTCTTTTTCCTCTTTACATATTCTCTATATTTACTGGAAAGAGTTCAGGATCTTCAAGAGAAAATATAGTGAGTATAGGGACAAAATGAGATAGGAAAATTCTCTGGTAAGAATCTATTAATGTAATGCTAGATTAAAACTCTAATCCACAGATGTGCAATTTGCAGTTCAGAACAACAATATAACATAATAACAGAGTTGGAAGGGACCTTGGAGGTCTTCTAGTCCAACTCCCTGCTCAAGTAGGAGAGCTTATACCACTTCAGGCCACTTCAGACAAATGCTGAATCTCTTCTTAAAAACCTCCAGTATTGTTGCACCCAAAACTTCTGAAGGCAACTAGTTCCACTGATTAATTGTTTTCACTGTCAGGAAATTTCTTCTTAGTTCTAGGTTGGGTCACTCTTTGATAAGTTTCCATCCATTACTTATTGTCTTGCCCTCAGGTGCTTTGGAGAAGAGGTTGTCCCCCTTTTCTTTGTGACAGCGTCTCAAATACTGGAAGACTGCTATCATGTTACTCCAGTTTTTCTCTTTGTTAGACTAGACAAACCCAGTTCTTGCAACAGTTCAGCATATCTTTTAGCCTCCAGCCTTCTAATCATCTTTTTTGCTCTTCTCTGTACTCTTTTTAGAGTCTCAACATATTTTTTTTATATCATTGTGATCAAAATTGGATGCAGTATTCCAAGTGAAGCCTTACTAAAAAAAAGTATAGTGGTACTAATACTTTATGTGACTTGAACTATTCATCTGCTGATGCAGCCTAGGACTGCATTGACTATTTTGGCAACTGCAGCACATTGATGGCTCATATTTAATTGGTGGTCCACTAGTGACTAGGATTCTGAGATCCCTCTCACAGTAACTACTGTTGAGCCAGGTACCACCTATTCTGTACCTGTGTTATTTGGTTTTTCTTGCCTAAGCGTAAAACTTTATTTTGCTCACCACTGAATTGAATTTTCTTGGATAGAACCTAGTGTTCAAATCTGTTTAAATCCTTTCAGATATTGAAGCTATCTTCTAAAGTATTGGCTATTCCTCCTAGCTTGATGTGTCCGCAAATTTAATTAATTCCCTTTCTATCCCCTCATCTAAATAGTTTATGAAGATGTAGAAGAGTACCGGGCCTAAAAAGAACCTTAGAGTATCCCACTGCATTCTTTATGTAGATTTAGTTCCATTGAGAATTAAATGTTGAGTGTGGTTTGTCAGATTTATTTGGCATGATCTGTTTTATAATAATAATAATAATAATAATAATAATAATAATAATAATAATAATAATAATAATAATAATAATAATAATAATAATAATAATAATAATAATAATAATAAAGTTGGAAGGGATCTTGGAGGTCATCAAGTCCAACCCCCTGCTCAGGCAGAAAACCCTGCACCATTTCGGACAAATGGCTGTCCAGTCTCTTCTTAAAAACTTCCACTGTTGGAGCATTCACCGCTTCTTTTGACAAACTCATGTTGGCTTGCTTCTAGATGTTCACAGATTGGTTTCTTGATTATTTTTTCTAGGATCTTCCCCGGTATTAATATCAGATTGATTGGTCTGTAGTTTCCTAGATCCATTATTTTTTCCCCTTTTTTGAAGATTGGAACCACGTCAGCTCTTTTTTCCAGTCCTCTGGTAGTTTCCCAATGCTCCAGGATCTTTGAAAGATATAATTCAGTGGTTCTGAGGTCACATTGCCAGCTCCTTCAGAACTCTGGGATGTAATCCATTTGTTTCTGGGGATTTGAACTTGTCTAGATTGGATAGGTTTTGTCTTACCATTTTATTGCCTAACTATCTGTACCCAGCCACGCGTTGCTGTGGCTCAGTCTGGTAAAAGTGTGTGTTGCTTTTACGTCCAATAGATGGCGCTGTTTTTCAAAAAAGCATGTTTTTACCTGTCACAGGTGTGACATCTATATAATATAGGTATATAAAAACACGCACGTATTTGAATGCAACGTTGTGTCAAAATTTCAAAGCAATCGGTGAAGAACTTTCGGAGATTTAAGATTTTGAACAAACGAACATTTACATTTTTATTTATATAGATTTGATTTTTTATTCCTAGTCTGCCTATTATAGTACTATTTTTGGTAGGTTGGACTACTGTACAGTACTTTTTTTTATGTGAAGACAAATGCAAAACATGAATTAAGTAGTTTTGCTTTCTCCCCGTTTCCCGTCAGTTCTTTTCCATCATCTCTCATCTGTAGACCAATAGTTTTCTTGATTTTTTCCTTGTCTTTTTCATGTTGAAAGAAATTTAAAAAAATATTTTTGACTTTTGTTGCAAGTCAAGTTCATTCTGAGCCTTAGCTTTCCAGGCTTCGATTCCATCTGTATATGCTGGTAATCTGACTTAGTTATGTGTCCCTGTTTCCATTTTTTATACTTGAGTTGTTTTCCCTTTTAAGATTTTCATCCATGGAATCCTTCCCAAGTTCTCTCTAAGTTTGTTGAAATCAGCTCTCTTAAAGTTGAAGACATTAGTCTGACTCTGTTTTATTGCCTGTGTCTGTTAGAAGTTGCATTCAATTTCCAACCTCCCATTTTGTAAGATTATTTTCAGTTGAAGTTGGAGTATAGTTGTATTTTTTCTTGGAAGCTGTTCCATAACAAAAGTTATCTGGACAGTTCACAAAAATATATATAATATTAACATGCAGTAAATGAATGCAAATGATAGGAAAATAAAGGATAATTAAAACACCAGTTTTAATTTGAGATAGATATTTTCAGCTGGCACTGAAGGATTGTAAAAATGATCCCAAACAAACCTCTCTTGAAAGAGTGCTTTACTTAATATTTACTTTCCTCACTTTATTTAAAAGGCATATAGAACAGGATAATCTGCTGAACAGCGGGTAATGCAAAAACAGCTTGAAAGTGAAACTCAATAATAGATGCTTTAAGAAGCTACGTCGCAAACCTTTCTCTACTTAGCATATTAATGAAATGTATGCCCACTTTTGATGAAATGAGGTATATTTATATATAGCTCTATATTGTGTAGAATATTATAGAATAAAAGAACAGTCCGAGGGGCTACCTCTTCTAATCTATGACATTCCTCCTCTGTGCCTTCCCATAAGGGATGCTTAGGTTGGTCAGGTGGCCATGGACACAAAAGGTGCTTTTGACCTTGGAAGTATGAGATTATCTCAAAGCAAGGGAGCTGGGCCCTGTAAGCTCTTCAGGGAGCTAACGTGTCTCACTACTTCTCTTATTTCTCACCGTGAAGACTCCTTGAATTCAGGATTTGGGTGGACTGTGTATGGCTGACAAGCCATACCTGATGCTTTTCAAGATTGGGGAATGCAGACAAATAAGCTCTGGCATCTCAAGCAAAATTTGTGCCAACCCTAAATAATAAAGTTACCATATGTTTGTTTGCTTCCTGCTTGTAGAAATGGAAAGTTCCAGCAAAGCCTCTTAAATATGTGGAGATGCTTGTCCTTCTTGAAACTGGGGAGTTGCAATCAACAAAGGTAGCATTTTGGAGATGGTGGGAAGGACACTACCTGTCAAGTAATGAGATGTAACAGAAATTTTGTTTGTTTTCTTTGAGCTGAAAAATAGGAAAACTAGACAAGCCAAAACAGTTGAAATATTGTAGCATGAGTCATGAAGCAGTCTCCATGCCTATCACATAGTGTAACATGTACAGTTCTTAGAACCTGCTGTTCCAGATGTCATAACTAGCAAAAAGGACTCTAGGCAGCAGCTCTTCTAAAGAGAGCAAAATATGAGCAAACATAAACGGCCTTTATTAATATGGTATCACACTCACAAATCTGCCTCCCATATGTCAAGAAATATTAGTTAGAATATTAGTTAGAAATATTAGCTATCCAAACTTCCATATCCAGCTACAGTAATGAGAAGTCATACTTTTTTAAATGAGTGATACTAATGCCATTCCATAATGTTTTCTGTGGAGGTATTCTAACATGGTTGGAAGAATATACATTTGAGTCTGGAAGGTTCTCAAAGAAGTCTGCAGAAAGTAGGACATATGCAGAATATACAGATATTAGAAACAGCCTCTCTTTTTGTGATAGCAACCAAAATTAATATATTCAAAAAATATGGCAGTACTAAATCATCACTATGCATTGATTTAATTCATACAGCAAAATTTGTTATATATAGCAACCTACAGGCAAAGAAAGAATGTCTATGGACATTCTCGGTCATACAGGTCATAGTTGTCCCAAAGATGCTTTTTCATGAGGCAACTGGACTTTTCTGTTTAGGGGGTGGGGTTGAAGATTTTTGCTTCTCATCCAAGAAGTTTCTTCAGCTCTGACTGGAATGGAAAGATTTATACTCCTTGCAGACAGCTGGTCATTTGCATTCTTTTAGAGAGTCGTTGATGCCACCTGGAGGCTTATCTGTGTCGTCAGGGTCACCTGAGTAGAGCAAATGGATGTGCAGCCTTCTTGGAACTGTTGAAAGGACTATGTTGTAAACTGGAGATAGATGATGTCGTATCCCTCCCCCTCTGTTGAGAAAGGGCTGTTCAGTTTTGACAGAGATGGCCTCTTTGACTCCTCTTTCAAACCAGCGGTCCTCTCTGTCCAAAATGTGGACTTTGCTGTCTTCAAAAGAGTGGCCTTTTTCTTTTAAATGCAGATGGACTGCTGAATCTTGTCCTGATGGATTTGTTCTCCTATGTAACACATGGCACAACAACAAACCCCTCAGGACAAAATTTGCCCCATTTTACAACCTTTCTTGTTACAGTTGTCAAGTGAATCACTGCAGTTGTTAAATAAGTAACATGGTTGTTAAATGAATCTGGTTTCCCCAGTGACTTTGGTTGTTAGACAATTGCAAAAGGTGATTAGATGACCCTGGGACACTGCAACCGTCATAAATATGAATCAGTTGCCAAGCGTCTAAATTTTGATCATGTGACCATGGGGATGCTGCAATGGTTGTGTGAGAAACAGTCATAAGTCACTTTTTTCAGTGCCATTGTAACTTGCTGAGGGCTAGCTTTATAGGGAGATAAATTCAGAATATCAGGACAATTATATTTGGGTAGAGCTCCTTTTTAAAGGACAGAATGTTCTCAGTCTTTCATGCTGGAGATGGGTAAGATTTGGTGTCATTTCTTCTAAGAGTGGAATGTTCAATTACAAGCTTATTTTGCAAAATTCGTAGTGCTTAAAAACATCAGTTATATTCTTGATCAGAGAAGTGGTGATTAGTTCTAACTTCTGTGGTGGTCTTGCTGCCTTCCATCACTTCTTCCAGCCTGCAATAATGGTTAGTAAAATTAATAATAGCTAATGTAACTCAAACCATGTAGAACAAATATTTTGTTGATGAGATTATTAGGTAATAGCACACTACTCAAATTCACTTTCTGCCACCACCAACATGCAACGTACATCATTGCAATAATGTGGCAAAGTGTGTCTTTTATCAGTTTCATATCGCAATCCAAATTCTCCCATTTTTGGAAGCTCTTAAAACACCGTATTGTATGAAAGCAATGCTTCAGATGTTTTGCCTCAATCCTTTGGCTGCTGTATTCATTGCTTGTTTATCTTCTTGTCAGAGCCAGCTGCCTGGCCCTGTCTGATAATAAACTAAAGGATGGGTTTTCTGCCACTATCAAATTTTAGCTTCCTTGAAAAACTATATATCAGCATCTGCCTGCTCTATCATGCTTGAGAGCCACAAAGCAAAGACATCTGTATGCAGATTACTTTGGTTTGGAGAAATTATTGTTCAACTTGGAACCTGGCCATCTTTGGCTTTGAATATGTTGACTTTCAGATAAAAATGTGTTACTGAGAATATCCTTTGCCTTAAATGCACTAAAGAGAAGCTGTATTTTCTGAGTAGAACATGGATTCATATGGCTGGAAAGGACCTCAGAGGTCTTCTAGTTCAACCCCCTGCCCAAGGCCAGAGACCCTAAGCCATCATGGTCAAATGGTTGTCCAGTTTACTTTTGAAAATCTCCAGTGATGAAGCATTTACAACTTCTAGGTTAGATCTCTCTCTTCCACCCATTGCTTCTTGTCCTGCCCTCTGGTGCTTTGACAATAAGCAAACCATCTGTTCTTTGTGACAGCCCTTCAAAGACAGTTATCATGTCCCCCCCTTAATCCTTCTCTTCAATAGGTTAGAAGTACCTAGCTCCCTCGTTCATCATACGATTTAGCCTCTAGCCTCTTTATCCTCTCTGAGTGCAGTGGTCGGCCATTTGCAAATCCATCTGATGGTAGTACTGCCTATCCCATCTTGTTCTCTCTTACCAAGAAATAGGCTGTGATCTACTTTGTCAAATGCCTTACCAGAGTCCAAGTATACTATGTCCATAGCATTTTGCAGGTCCACTGATTTACTCAATTTATCAAAGAAGGTTTGCCTGGTATGATCTGTTTTTAACAAACCCATGCTGTCTTCTAGAAATCACCTTGTTTGTTTCTAGGTATTCATTCACAAATCCTCCTCTGATATTTCTCATGCTACAGGAGCCTTGAAAGATTACATTCAGTGGCCCTGATATTATGTCTGCCTGGTCCTTCAGAACCCTGGGATGTAAACCATCTGGTCCAAGTGATTTGTACTTGTCCAGAGTGGATAGGTATTCTCTTACTAATTCCTTGCCTAGTTTGATTTCTATTCCAGTTCTATCTCCCTCAGTGTTGCTTTTGATAGGTTGGGCTATTTCTTCCTTTTGCATAAAAACAGATACAAAGAAGAAATTAAGCAGTTCTGTTTCTCCCTGCTGTTCATTACCCTCTTGCCATTTGCTCCCATTAGTGGGCCTATTGTTTCCTTAACTTTCTTCTTGTTTCTTATATATTGAAAGAAACTTTTACAATTATTCTTGTTATTAGTTATCAGTCTTAGCTCGTTCTGGCCCTTAGCTTTTTTGGCTCCCTCCTTGCAGATCTGGGCTATTTGCTAGTATTCTGTTGTCTCTCTTTCCATTTTCTTTTTCTTTTTTTTTTTTTTTCAAATATAAATTTTTTTATTGTTTTCAACATAAAAAAAAAACACATCACAAATACATCACAATTGAAGAAACCCCTATCCCCCACCCCCCACCCGGACTTCCCAAACCTAATCCCAGGATACTATTCAGCTACAAGTAAACTAATATTAATATCCCTAACTCCACAAAGTGTTATTCTACATAAGTAGGTGAAATATATATATATATATAAAAAAAATTTTTTATCTAAAAACCTAACTTATATTCCACCATTCTATGCTTATTTTGAATATAAACAATCCATCTTCTCCATATTGATAAAAATTGTTCATTTGAATGATCCTTCAAATAAGCCGAAATCTTTGCCATTTCAGCAAGATGCGAAACCTTCAATCTCCAGTCCTCTATTGTAGGTAAAACTTTACTCTT
>NW_015388872.1:27365-28571 GCF_001527695.2 Protobothrops mucrosquamatus
TAAATTTCACATTTCTCACCCATATCAACTCCCAGGTATCCATAGATATTATTTCTCCTATATTTTGAGCCCATTTAATCATACAATCTTTAACTAGCTCAGTTTCTGAATCCAATTCTAATAAGACATTATATATCCTTCTAATATGTCCTTTAGCATCGTCCCTTACTTGTTTCAAAAAATTCCCATTTTCCATAAAGAAAGCAGTTTTTTTATCAATTCGCCATCTCTCTTGAATTTGTCTATACACAAGACAAGAAAAGTCTGGATACTTCCGTCTCAAAACTTCTATTGATTTGAGGCACCATTCACCACTACCACTCAGATATAGCAAATCTTTATAAGATGGCGCCTCCATAACCACAAATCTTGGTATAGTCAAAAAAATATGTGATGGTATCACCCAAATTAGAAGTTTAACATCAAACTTAAAAAAATATTTTTGCCAAACTCTCAACAATGCAGCCCTTATTATATGATTTCTAAAAGTCTTATCAATCTTTTTTTGCATAAAAAGATAAGCATGCCACCCAAAGTACAAGTCCCATCCTTCCAAGTTCAAAATCCTCTTATTAGATAAGTTAATCCAATCCGCCATCCAGGTCAATGCACAAGAATCATAGTAAAGTATCAAATTTGGAGCTTTAAGTCCTCCACGTTCTCTAACATCTTGAATAATCTTAAATTTAACACGTGCTTTCTTGCCTTCCCAAATAAAACGATTCAAGTCTCTCTGCCATTCTTTCAAGTTAAGTTCATTTTTTAAAATAGGTATCATCTGGAATAAAAAAAGAAACTTAGGTAAAATATTCATTTTAATGGCCGCAATACGACCCAGCAAGGAGAAATGAAGTTTTTTCCACATTGATAAGTCCTTTTGTACTGATTTCCACAATTTCTCATAGTTATTCTGATAAAGTTTCATGTTAGAGGAGGATAGGAAAATTCCCAAATACTTAACTTTACTAACCACTTCAAAACCTGATAATTGCGTAAGTTGTTTTTTATCTTTAGCAGTCATATTCTTTGTAAGAATTTTAGTCTTTTGAACATTAGTTCTAAATCCAGCCACCTTGCCATATTGATGCAGCACTTGCAACAAAGTTTCCAGTGACTCAATTGGTTGAGACAATGTAAAAACCAAATCATCCGCAAAAGCTTTGAGTTTATATTCTTTAGAAGAAATTCTTAGACCTTTAATCATTG
>NW_015388872.1:31546-43295 GCF_001527695.2 Protobothrops mucrosquamatus
AGTTCTCACCTACATCGTCCACAAGGGACGACTCGGGAACTCAACTCCTACCTCGGGCAGCTCACCTTTCCCCCTATGCCCAGGAGAAAGGTATCAAGCCATTTGACAGCTGATGCAGGCTGTCAAAACGGCTTTTACGCAGAAACAGGCGGGAGCAGCAAACAGCTGCGTCCAGCGAAGGCGCCTGCCACCGGAAGTCTCCTCTCTTTCCATTTTCTATATGTAACATTTTTGTCCCTAAATTTGTCAGAGAGGTCTTTGTGCACCATACTGGTCTTGTCTGCTGTCTTTTGTTTTTCTCTCCCTGTTGAATTGTTTTTGTTTGGGCCTTCATTATCTCAATATCTCATTTTTCTAGGGTTTCCCAAGCATCTTGTACTGTTTTTCATTTTAGAACTAGTCTGACTTGGTTTTATTACCTGGTTGCATTATAATGAATTCAAGCATGACATGGTCATTCTACCCCAAAATTTCTATATCTCAACCATTTCATCTCTATTGGTAAGAATTAAATCCAGTATAGCTGACCCTCTAGTTCCCTCCTCTACCTTTTGTATGATAAAATTGTCAGGTAGACACATTAGGAATCTGCTCGATCTCCCACTTGCTGCAGAGTTTGTTTCTCAATTGATGTCAGAGTAGTAAACTCCTCATTACTACAGTGTGGTGTGTTTTCTGCACACCTCAGCTAACTAATTTTGAGTTCATATATTTCCTCTCATTGGTTGGGTGACCTATAGTACAAACCTATAGCAAAGTCATTTCTTTTTTCTCTAATACTTACCCAAATACTTTCAAGACGACCTCCATCCCTTGTATTGTGTATTTTGTACTGTGTTTCCCTGAAAATAAGACCAGGTCTCCCTTTTTTTTGCCTCCAAAAGAGGCACCAGGTCTTATTTTGGGGGGATGTCTTTTATACTCACCTCCGGCATCGACAGCCCCATCCAGCCAGTCCATTTCTTCTGGAGCTGAAGGAGCAGCTTCATTCTGCAACTGCATTCTGGCCTGCACTTTTCAGTCAGGCCTTTCTGGAAGGCCTCTGCAGCTGAGTACCGAGCTATGGATTCAATCCATAGTTCAGTTCTCGGCTGCAGAGATCTTGCAGAACCGAGCTCTGGATTGAATCCATAGTTTGGTTCTCGGCTGCAGAGGCCTTCTGGGAAAGCCTCTGACTGAGAAATGCAGGCCTGGCTACAGAAGACACTTCAGAAGAAGTGGACTGGTGAGGAAAGGCCTGGCTGCAAGGTAAGTGGATGTGGGGCACGTGGGGCAGATCCATCCCCCAGCTTGATTTTTAGGTGTGTGCTTCACCCCAAAACTAGGGCTTATTTTGAGGGTAGGGCTTATATTAGGCCCATCCCCAAAATCAAGCTAGGGCTTATTTTAGGGGTAGGCTTTACTTTTGGAGAAACATGGTATTTCCCAAGTACATTGAAAAATATGATGTTAAATGTGCAATGTTCACTTGAGAACAATTGGCCGGAAATATTTTGAAGAAATCTCATAGAAGCAGATGAGGGCTGCCACAGAATACCTCACATTTATTTCTGGAGAATGTATTTCTTAAAAAAATATAACAAATTAACTTTCTAAGTGGAAAAATACATGATTTTGCTTTTTGGGGTCTCAAAGTATATTGCATTCTCTGCTCTCTATAAGCTGATTTAGTCGTTGATGTTTTTCTCTTGTTACCTTGTCAAATTACATTTCTTATAGTTGACTGTAAACACACATTCACACATTTATAAAATGCATGAAGTCTATTCCCATTTAAAGCATAACTAACAGGTCACTGCAAAGCTGCCACAAATTGTTCTGTGCTACAGAGGCCACCTTATTGCTTTGTTGAGATGCTGTGTTCCTCTGACAACTTTCCCTGAAGAGACTGCTGGACATCCACTGTTCAGTCTAAAAACTCAGAAATCCAAAACACAAAGAAACTTGGTTGTTTTGCTGTTGGGAACTTTGAGCTACAGTGCTTTGTGAATTGCCTTCAAAATCCTTCACTCTAAAGATCACTGAAGCAAAGCATCTTTTTCAGAGTTTTGTATAGCCCCAATAATTCAGCTACATTAAGTGACCTGAAAGCTACCGTGTTGCTAAAAAAAAGGTCAAAAACTAAGATAAAAGATTCAGAAGGATCATGACAGACTAGAGCAATGGGCCCTGTCCAATAAGATGCATTTCATTGCTGAGAAAAGTAAGATTCTGCACTTTGGGAAAACCAAATGCACAAGTGCAGAACAGGCAGTACCCAGCTCAATAGCAGTAATTGTGAAAGGGATCTTGGTGTCTTAATGGACCACCACTTAAATATGAGCCAGCAATATGCTGCAGCTGCCCAAAAAGCCAATGCAATACTATGCGGCATCAACAGAGGGATAACATCAAGATCATGGGAAGTAATAGTACTGTCTATACTGCACTAGTGAGGCCACACTTGCAATACTGAACTGCATCCAGTTCAGTTTGCCAAAATACAAAAAAGATGCTGGGTCCCTAGAAACGGTGCAGAGAAGAACAACAAAGATGATAAGGGGTCTGAAGGCTAAACCACTCAATGAATGATTAAGGGAACTGGGTATGTCTAGCCTAATGAAGAGAAGGATTCGGGATGACATGATAGCTGTTGTCTGGTACATTTTGGGCAGTCACAGAGAAGAGGGGGTTGATTTATTCTCCAAAGCACCTGAAGGCAGGGTAAGAAGGAATGGGGAAAGCTCATCAATGAGAGATCCTACTCACAACTAAAGAGACATTTCCTGACAGTGAGGAAATGTCCAACCAATGGAATAGCTTGCCTCCCAGAGTTATGGGAGTTTTTCAAGAAAAGATTGGATATCCCTTTGTCCAGGATGGTATAAGGACTCCTGCCTTGAGCTGAGGGTTGGACTAGAAGACCTTCAATATCCTTCCCAGTCCTATGATTCTATGATTTGTATGACTATTAGTATTCTGGTATCCTATATAGTAGGGATGGACAAAGCCAGAAAAGTTTTTGGGGAACAGAAGACTACAGAGAGCCAATAGCAATGCAGTGAGACTGGAATACCCTCTCTTGAGTTTTTCTCTTTGTTTTGTTGTTTTTTATTATGTTATTGTATTCGCACTACTGTTGGTGTGCATATCCTTCCTAAAAATAAATGATCAAAGGAAATTTCATGGTTGCAGGAAAAGGATTTCACGGACCTCATGTAAGAGCATGGGGTCATGGGTAGCCCAGCCATTTGACAAACTTTTGAAAAAGCTTGTTGCAATCAGGCATATCACTGGGAAATGGATGATACTCCACAATTTAACTTCTGTCTGTTTCTGGTTTATATGAACATCTTACATAGCAAGACATTGTAAAGCAGGTTAAACCTTTGTTTGTTTGTTTGTCTGAATACTGTATATCATCGACTTGACTTACTCTCTTTTTTTGAGACTCTATTTTTTACTATCAGACTGATTTTGGACTGTGCTCCTGAAAGTACTTCAACTTTCTTGATTTTTTTTTCTGGATCTCTAGCTATGATGCAGGACTTTGTCCTATGTAGGACAAGAATCTTAATACTAACATTTTCTATTTGGGGTTAAGGGAAGATAAAATATGATTTATAGGATACCTGTTATAACATCATATTTTTTTTTCTCCCAATAAATTTAAATACTTCTATATAAAAGGGCTATGAAAAATCAGAAGATACTATACAATACTGTTATCCACCTGGCTTTATTTGCAAACACGCATAAATTCACAAAAACCATGTATAAGCAGCTGTTCCCTTTTGCTTCCAAACAACTATCTTCATCATGGGGGTGCCCACTTGCCTGCAGTTGCTGTCAGTTGCGCAAATGACAAAAATGAATGTCTATAAGTAGAGTTTGGCATATCCTCTACCAAGTAGTTTTGTCATTAAGGCTGCTATTGTATTTGACATTGATTAGCAATCTTATCCTCATCCAAAATATACCTTCAGTGATAGTGGTCCATATGAAACTAAACTATGATTTTAATCTTTAAATTGGAAGGATTTCACCAGGAGTGTCCACAGGATATGGGCAAAAAGTTAAGATAATAATAATAATAATAATAATAATAATAATAATAATAATAATAATAATAATAATAATAATAATAATAATAATAATAATAATAATAAAGTTGGAAGGGACCTTGGAGGTCAACAAGTCCAACCCCTTGCTCAGGCAGTAACCCTATACCATTTCGGACAAATGGCTGTCCAGTTTCTTCTTAAAAACTTCCAGTGTTGGAGCATTCACCGCTTCTGGAGGCAGGTTGTTCCACTGGTTAATTGTTCTAACTGTCAGGAAGTTTCTCCTTAGTTCTAGGTTGCTTCTCTCCTTGATTAGTTTCCATCTGTTGCTTCTTGTCCTGCCCTCAGGCGCTTTTGAAAATAGCTTGACTCCCTCTTCTTTGTGGCAGCCCCTGATGGTTGTTGTGATAATGAGATCAAACATTTGCCAGGGTTTTTTTATATATGTCAGTGTGCTATGCACATAAAAAACAGACAGAAAAAAGACATAGCCCCTGGATATACCACAAAGATATGAGACCCAGTAACCCCAGGATATATTTGCTTTACTGTAATCATATCTGAAATACATTGAATTTTGTGTTTCCATTCCTGAGAAAATTATATTGTAATGGATTGTAGACGTGCACTTATTATTTATTTTACTTAATTATTATAATTATTACCAATAATAATAACAATAAAAATAGTACTATCTTATTGATCTAGTATTGAATACTTTCTATTATTCATGACCATCCGTACTTCAATTAATATCTTTGAAAGCAATAAATAGTATAGAACATTACTTCTGCTTCCATAGAGGGAGGGAAGTTGTCTCTGTGTGCGTGTGCATGTGTGTGTGTAGATTTAGCAAGCACATTCCCCACATCAAGCCAGAAGAGAGATTAAGCAATCAGGAGACAATTAAAGCCAATTTAGAACAATTTTGCAGCTGTGAAAGGGGGACCTTTTTGTTACAGGGATTTTGAACTTATGTCATATGTAATGAGAAGCTTGTGATTAAGAAAAGAATTAAGAAAAAAAACTACTGAGAAGTACTAAAAATAGACATGTTTTCCCATTTTTAATTTTGATCACATGGTAAAATATTACTGTTTTAAAAAATTGCAGCTAGGAATTTTAGTCATACATTCTCATTCTATCAGTCACCCAAACACAATAAAATACTCTGTTCACAGTAAGGCAATACAGTTAAATCTAATTGAACACTCTTTATGAACCAAATTCCAATAAACATATTAAGCACATGAATTAGACACACACAAATCCACCAAAATGAATGGACTTAATGCATCTGAATAGGATTGTGGCCACTTTGTCTAGTTAAAGAATGTGGGCTGCAAATCTGTTGTATACCTGCAAATCCTTCTGTGTCTTTTATTACATGGGTGCTTAAACATGCTGAACCAAATGTATGATAGTGGAAACATTTAAATAAAATATCTACTTAGCAGAGAAGTATTTCCATAGAAACATTCACTTAGCTAACAGCTTACTTCCATGTGGAACTGGATTATAGACATATTTATGAAATTGTTTTCATTCTTGACAATTTCATTTCAGCTGCAATTATCTCATGCAAATTCTAGCGGTAATATTTAATGCTGACAACTGGACCTTCACAGCTGAGTCTTTCAACACTCCAACTAGGGTAAACTATATTTTCTTTCTATTGTTGCCTATCATGGTGATCTCTATACCATTTCCAGTATTACTGTGCTGGTCAGAGTATATAGCCATCTGGTCAGAGTATATAGCTAGTTTAGGAATTAAGAACTGTTCCCTTAAGGATTAGCCTTCTGGGTAATGTAGTTTATGTTACCTGGTCATATCTGTGTTAGGATTGGCCATTGGGAGGGTCTTTTGTTTTATTACGGGATATCCTGATTACGTGCCAGTCTGCAATCTCTCCATGAATCCTAGCCACGAGGGCTGGAAGCTCCGTTAGAATGGAGGAGCCTATTTTCCTTTTACCTATGCAATGGGTCTATATTCCAGAAGAATCTCTACAGTAACTATAAGTTATTGACTTGAGGATGCCTGTTGAATAAAGTAATTGCATGAATCTGTCCATGGAGTTATTCTGCCTGTATCAAGTAAAATCCACCAGCAAACTCTTTGCTTGAGCCAGGAAAATTACTATTACCACTATTACTAACGTAAAGTGGTATCATGTCTAACAGTTGAAATAAGACACTTCAAAAATAGAACGGTGTTTTCTGTAGAGCCAAGATGTTCTACAAGTATATAAACCACAGCCTGTTTCTTGGTAAGATTGAACAATGTTTGATAGACAATATCACCACCAAATGGATTGCAATTGGGTCACCAACAATACCCAGTGTGTAGCCCTCAATGGAACTACATGGAGAGAATCATGCAGTGAGGTAACCCAGGGTTCTGTCTTGGGCACTTCAAAACTTTCATAAAGTATCTAGATGATGAGATAAAAGTAGAGCCCACCAAATTTCCAGATGACACCAAGCTGCAGGGAATGCTAACACTTTGAAAGATAAACTCAAGAAGGATAGGCTCAAGAGGGATCTTGACAGACTAGAACATGGGCCCAATCCAATACAATTCAGTAGTGAGAAAATTTGGGTCCTGAACTTAGTCAGGAAAAACCAAATGCACAGGTATAGAATAGGCAATATCTGGCTCAACGGTAGTAATTGTAAGAGGGATCTAGATGTCCTAGTGGACAACTATTTAAGAATGAGCTAGCAGTGTGCTACAGCTACCAAAAAAGCCCGCGCAGTTCTAAGCTGCACCAATAGAGACATAATATCAAGATCAACTGAAGAGTTAGTACCGCTTTATACTACACTGGAACACAGCATCCAGTCCTGGTTACTACAATTCAGAAAAGATGCTGAGGCTCTAGAAAGAATGCAGAGAAGAGCAACAAAGACTGTAAGAGTTCTGGAGCTTAAACTGTATGATGTACGGTTAAGGGAACTAGGTATGTGTAGCCTAATGAAGTGAAGGATTAGAGGTGACATGACAGCTATCATCCAGTACTTGAGGGGCAGTCACAGAGAAGAGGGGGTTGACTTATTCTCCAAAGCATCTGAGGGCAGAACAAGAAGCTTCAGATGAAAGGTCATTAGAGAGCCTACCTGATACTAAGGAGAAATTTCCTGACAGTAAGAGCAATTGATCACTGAGATGGTTTGCTTCCGTGAGTTGTGGGTGTTTCTTCATTGGAGGAGAAGAAAAGATTAGACAGCCATTTGACTAGACTCCTGCCTTGGGCAAGGATTTGTATTAGAAAACCTTGAGATCTCTTCCAGCCCTATGATTCTATAGATATAACTATCCTCACCATCTAACTCAACTCACTAGCATTTAGCTGTGACTTAAAAACAATGAGATTTCTTTTTATTTTTTTATTTGAAATATTTAATAACTTTTTTTATTTAAATAATTTACCTAGCCAGCCATCTCACAGGAGCAACTCCAGAAACTGGAACATAAAGTGCAAAATAAGATATTCCGAGATCTAAAAGATTCAATTTTGAAACCATACAAATCAAAACAAATTAATCTACCAACACAACTGGTAAATTTATCTTTATGCCTTATTTCTTAAAATTAAACATAGCATGCATGTTTCATTTCATCACCATAAAAGTAGGTTTTGCTGAGAAAAAGTAATTGGCCCCAAATCAACTAATTAGCGCTGCAATCAAGCGATATCTTGAACTTTGATCTCTTAATCTAGGTCCAACAGTTTAACCGTTACACTCAAAGAAACGGAATAAGAAGAAAATGGCATCCAAAATAAGGTGCACTGCTTACATTTTACCAGGTTTTCCATTTCCTAAAAAGATAAAATTAAAAAAAAACCACTAGAAATTTCGCAAGATAATTAATTTATTTAACAGGGAGGGGAAAAAGAAAACACAAGGCATAAGTTGGAGTATCTAGATAACAATATAGGAAGGGGGAGATTATAATGCCCAATAATTAGATGATCTATTTGTTTAGTGACTGCAATTTATACCTTGTTTCTCTGTTCAAGTTGAAAGTACACAATCCTTGTAGTTTAGTGTCCAAAAAAATAAGTCTCTGCCTCTACAGAGCTATTTCTGTCACTTCTGCCTGTGGAACAATAATTTTCCTGTCTTGTGTATTTTTGCTTATTGAGTCTACCACACAAAAGGGTTATCCCACTTCTGAAAGTTGACACACATCCCTAATTTAGACTGTATAGCAATGGCTGCACTTGATGGGCACCAAAATAAATATCAATCAGTTACATGTGTGATGTGTCTATTTTGCCTTTTCCGTTTCAGATTTGAGGAAGAAAATCAGGAAGAAAATGAATAACTTAACTTCTCCAGAAAATATGGGGAGTTCTCTGGTTTTCTAGTGCAGTTGGACCTCCATGAGAAGAGGTCATGCCATCATGCTGATGTTATTTGGAGATCATAATCAGTGAATGACATGGAAAAAAAACAATCTGCACCAAGGTCAGTAAGGGATGATTGGGGCAAGCCTTCCCCAAATGAACAAAGCAGAATGAAGGAACAGGATTTCACCAGCATTGAACATTTTAAAGCATCTTAGAGATGGGGATAATAAAGTACTTAGAAGTTGCCTTATTATTGTCACATGATCGTCACTATCTCTTTCCTTTTCTCACAAAAGGTAGAGAAGATATATACTGTATAAGTATGTACTACAGGCCACCCAACCAAACAGAAGAAATAGATGAACTTTTTGCTAATCAGTTAACCAATGTATGTAGGAAACATACCATAGTAATAATTTAAACAGCCTGACATCAACTGGGAGACATCTGGGAGACACTCTGCATCAGGTGGGAGATCAAACAGGTTCCTTACAAGCCTAGATGACAACTTTCTCATCCAAATGGTAAAGGAGGGATGTAGAGGGTCAGTTATACCCAGCTTGATTCTTGCTAACAGAGATGAAATGACGGGGGAGGGGGAGGTTGAAGCTGCAGGAACTTTGGGGGAGAGTGACCATATCATATTGGAATTCAATATAATGCAGACACAAGCAATAGAACAAAATGAAACTAGTGTCTTAGACTTTAAAGAGCTGACTTCAACAAACTTAAAGAGATCTTGGGAAAGATGCCCTAGATCAGGGCTTTTCAACCTTTTCACAGATTGTACCACTTTTAGCACATGACAATATTTGAGTAACACCTTGTTTAGCAAGGTGTCAAAAATGTGATGACTAAAAAAAGGGGGGGGGGATTTTGGGTTTTACTGATTAGATTCATTTGTTGTTATAGAAATGGCTAGTTTATAATATTATGGAAAAGTAAAAAGTTGAGGTTCAATGCTAATGCTTCCTTCTACTGCAACAGAGGAAGTCTGTTCTTTTTTCCTTCCCCCTCTCACTTTTTCCCTGTGTCCTACTATTTGCTTTTGTATTTTATTCTATAATCTAATAAAATATTACAAACTGTAGGAAAAAAGGAGAAAAGTACCAGTTTTAATTTCTTCGGTGGCAGTTCCTTTGCTAAATCACTTTTCCTTTGCACTGACAAATGTATGATGAATTTATCCATATTTATTAATATGCACCACTACCAGCTGGCTGGTCGGCCTTTCTTCTTCTCTCCCTCTCCTTCCACAGTGTAGTAAGAATGCACCCCCAGTCCCTTCCCTGTACTCTTAAAGACACAGGAATCAAGTGCAAGGCAAGAAAGGCTCACAAAAGCCTCCCAGAATAAACACTAAACTCTGGGGTTTTTTTTTCTTTAAGCTGCCTTAGGTGTGTCACGTATCACAATATTGCAACCTGAGACTGAAAGACTGGCAACTGCGAAAAGTTTTAGCCTTAAATTAAGCCTGTTTACCTTCAAAGAAAACTTTCTAAAAGCCATAGACGGACTCAAGAAAAGGGGGCAAAACTAATTACATTTGTTTAAAGAGATTAAACCTATGGAAGTCAACACTTTGGACTCATTGCTAGCCTTTGTGAAACAAGACTAAAATATTCCAATAACCAAAGCACACAAACCGAGCCTCTGAATTACAAAACGCTATAAAAACTGCACAAAAATCCTTATGGTAACCCAATCAAGCTGCCAGCTGATCCAGAACTAAATAAACCAACCTCCTTTCCGACATGCTCATCTCCCGGCTTTTCATTTCATCAGCGCTGATTGCATTCTCCTGGCTGGAGAAAACAAACTAGGGGATCTTTTCTTCCAACAACAGCTGCTGCTTCTTCCCTGTCTCTTTTTCTTCCCTGCCTGCTTTTTCTCCTTCCCCTTCTCTTTCCCTGTTGTCTTTTTCCCCCTTTCCCGCCAAAACCACCTCCTTTTATATCCTCTCCTCCCCCCTTTTCTTCAGTTCACCTCTAGCTCCACGCTGCTTCCAGAAGCACCAATCAGCTGGAGCCCTGCCGGCTCCTGGGGCTTCTGCCAAGCCCAGACAGTCCTGCAGCTATAGCTGCCTCTTCCTCAGGCTTGGGTCACTTCAGCTCATTCCCCTCCCCTGCTACACTTCTCTAGGACAGTCGCATACCACCTGCCACATGCCAAAGTACCACTCTATCTCCTTTCTCATTTCAATCTTGGCTGGAAGCCCTTTCCTTATGCTGTGCCACTGGCACTGCTTCAAGTTGCAGTTCATGACTCTCCTCTGTAGGATGAGTTCATGGTATATTAATAGGGAGGAGTTGCAGTATAGACTGCTCCTACACAGTATCCCTTTCAATAATATAAATGTGCACTTTGCACAAGCTTTTGCAATCGCAGTAGAGCACGCAAACAAGAAGTTAGTATCATCTTTTACTATTATAGTCCATTATTATGAGGATGTGGATCTTTATGATTTTCTTATCTTAAATTACATAACAGTTGAATAATCAAATTCAGTATTCCATGATGTCATGTTTTATAATGCTTTATAATTTGTTTGTCTATCTATCTATCTATCTATCTATCTATCTATCTATCTATCTATCTATCTATCTATCTATTTATCTAATCTATTTAAGCTTTATAATGCTTTTTATAACATTACCAGTAGGTCTTATTTAGTGCCCACAACTGGGATCAGTATGTCAGTTGTTAAGCAAAGTGGCTGCTAAGTGAAACTGCAACTGTGTTTATGATCTTCAGCTTTCCTCTGCTACGAAGGGTCTAGGACAATGCAGTGCAGCCAACTCGGCCAGCTCACCACTGCCAAGTTGTCTTTGCCAACTCACTGCTGCCAAGTTGTCATAGGACAATGCAACATGGTCAAGTCAATACGGAGACAACTTGCTATGGGCAGTCGGAGAGAGCAGAGCACGTGGGTGGATGGGAAGACAAGCAAACTGGTTTTATATCTGGAAGATATATGAAGAATAATATTAGACAAATTGTAAACCTACTGGAATATTTGGACAAGAATAATCAAGTGTCATCGGCCTTCATTTTCCTAGATGCGGAGAAGGCCTTTGACAAACTGGACTGGCAGTTTTTAAATAAAATGTTGGATTATATGAACTTTGGAAATCAATTTAAGACAGATATAAAAGCGATTTATCAAAAACAATGTGCTCAAATAATTATTAACGGAGACTTGACAGAACTTATAGACATACAAAAAGGTACCAGACAAGGTTGTCCACTCTCTCCATTATTATTTATACTGTCTTTGGAAATCTTGTTGTCCAGAATTAGAGAATCTCCAATGATTAAAGGTTTAAAGATTTCTACTAAAGAATAT
>NW_015388872.1:44504-46693 GCF_001527695.2 Protobothrops mucrosquamatus
AAATTGGAAGAGCCCAATTCTGCCTACAATGGAAGACTGGAGATTGAAAGTTTCGTATCTTGCTGAAATGGCAAAGATCTCGGCTTATCTGAAGAACCATTCAAATGAACAATTTTTATCAATATGGAGAAGATGGATTGTTTATATTCAAAAGAAGCATAGAGTGGTAGAATACAACTTAGGTTTTTAGATTTTTTTTTATTTTGTTTATTCTTTCTATCTTTTTATGTAGATTAAGATATTTTGTGGAGTTAGAGATATTAGTATTTGTTTACTTATATATGAATATTATCCTGGGATTAGGTTTGGGAAGTCCGGGGGGCGGGTGGGGTTTTTTTACTTGTTACTGTGTTTATTATGCTTATGATTGTCTTTTTATGATGGAAAATAATAAAATTTCTTTGAAAAAAAAAGGAAGACAAGCAAGTGGATGGGTAGAGTGCAGACTGGTGACAGGGGCCAGGTGCTTCCCATTTTCTCACACCCCCATGCCGTTAGCAGGCCAAGCTCCAGGCCGTTCAGAGTTTAGGCCATATGGAGTGGTGGCAAAGTGGCAGAGGGACACATCCCATTTTCACCCCACTGCCTCTATGCTGAATTCCGAGAGTTCTGGGAACTCGGTAAGGTGGCAGCAGCAGGAGTGTGAAAATGGGACATGCCTGGCTGCCCGCCCCACCTGTTGTCACCACCAAATGGCCTGAACTTTGAACGGCCTTGAGTTTGGTGTGGAGGCAACAGTGACAGCGGCAGCAACAGGAGGTGTAAAAATGGGATGCCCCTGGCCATTGCCGCCTTCCAGCTCCCCACCCCACCTTGGAGGTCAGCACAACAGTGGCAACGGCAGTGGGTGTGAACATAGGGCATGCTCAGACACCACTTCCCATCCTCCCACTCTGCCTACCACTGTCGCAGTATGGCCCGAACACTGCAACTGAACAGCCTGAACTCTGAATGGCCAAGAACTTGGCACAGTGGCAGCAGTGGTGAGTGTGAAAATGGGAAGCCGCAAGCTACTGCCTCTCTGTGCTCTGCTCACCCGGCTCTCCCTCCAGTGGGAAGCCCCTGGCTGCTGCCATTTCTCTGTGCTCTGCCCTCCCACCTGCATGGCTCTCCATTCAGCTTCTCACAGTGAATTGGCTGTGTTGAGTTGTCCTCTGAGAACTTGGTGACAGTGAGTTGGCAAAGGCATCTCAGTGGTAGGAAACTGACCACACTGAGTTGTCTTATTCCAACTTATGAAGATCATATATGTGAGGATTGGCCATAAAGTTACTCTTTCATGTAATGTAATGGCAAATGGTCGCTAAGCAAGGCAGTCACTAAACAAGGACTACCTATACTTTAACACACATATGATATTCAGCATCACAAATGTTACAAGTAAATCACACATGCATCCTGCATTTGCACAAAATCTTGCTTCTCTTCCTGCATCTCATTCCAGCTTAAATCCTACATTAGTTTAGTGATTCCTTGCATTTGGTGAACAGAGCAGTAATTCACACTAGCTTATGCCTTTTAATAAAATTTGCTAATTTGAAAAATTGCTATCAGATCTGATTTTTGGCTACCTGTTATTAATCCTTCTCTGGTATATCTTTATATCTGGCATTTTTACTGTACAAGAATGCCCTCAGGGTAGGAAAAGCATATACTTTGGACATGAAGTTTTTATTCACATTTTAAATGGATATGTAAACAACCCCCCCCCCAAAAAAAGATCACCCTAACTAGAATACTAAGTGAAGTTATATAAAAATTTGATTAACTCCATATACAGTGGGAATAGGGGTTTATTTTATAATTTACTTCTTCCTTCTGGAATATGAAACCTTATTCTAGCACATATGGCAGCTGGCAATGTACTCAGGGAAAAAAAATGGTTTAATTTTAACTTTTCTTTTCCTATCATTAATTGTTCTATTAATCTAAGTGAGATATCTTTTTTATGGGATAAAACTAAAATGCCACCAGATGTTTGCATTTGTACGAGTAGGAAAAGTGCTTACGAGCAGTAACGTGCCTAATAATTATTGAAACCTCTTTAAATAAGTGGTGAATTATGTTCTGTGCTCTCTGTTGCTTTAGTTCAAATTTAGATTTATATTTTTCTCACAAACTGATTACATTTACAGGTCTATTACTGAACTTTTATAATATATACACATAATAAAATATATATTCAGAGC
>NW_015388872.1:47281-54544 GCF_001527695.2 Protobothrops mucrosquamatus
TTGAAATGAATTTGAAATGGCAGCTGGAGATGCTGTGATCTGAGTGGACTTTGGAGAATGTACTGATCTGGCCCACTGAACCTTCTCTATTTTAACATTTGCTTCAAAAATATTTCAATTGTTGACTGCATTTGTGCCTGTAAACAGAAAGAAAAAGATTACACTGTGCTATAACTAAGTCCTGGATCCTGGTAGCAGTTCTACCAACTAGTGCAGTTCCAGTTTGTGGCTTCTTTGTGTGTTAAGAGAGTTCTACAATTCCCTATTATGCTGTTTAATATAATGGTTTCATGAGATTTTTATAGTCCGGGGCATGCAGGAATTTGCTTATTCTAATTAGCTACCCAAGAAATCTTTTTGGCTATTTTGTTTTACAATTTTGCAAGGTCTTCTTGTGAAATGAAATACTAGACAGAAAGCAGGGGTAGGCAACCTTGGCTCTTTTATGATTCGTGGACTTCAACTCCCAGAATTCCTGAGCCAGCCATGCTGACTCAGGAATTCTGGGAGTTGAAGTCCATGAGTCATAAAAGAGCCAAGGTTGCCTATCCCTACACTAGGGTTACAAGCCTGAAAAAAATAATGGTGTTTCCTTTGGAATATAACTTTAATGACTGTTAACTCAGTTTTAAAAGCAAAAGAGGTCCAGCTGATTGCACCCCATGTTGCTGAAGGGGTGATCTTATGTGGTAGCTTGGTTTTAAGTGCTGAAGGAATTAACAGTTTGCAGCTCGGTTTCTGTCTGGTTGGAAATATTGTACTGTATTGTATTGTAATATTGTGCAGGACAGAAAAGAAATGGTGGGAAACAGAGAAAGGAACCCCAAAGACAACAATGAAGGAGCAGACAGTATCAATGAAAAAGGAAACATAATGGGAAATGAGGTGGTTGGATAACATGTGGAGTTAAGTACCTGAAGCAAGGAACAGCTACCGATAGTAAATGAACTGAAGAACCTCATGGTGTGAAAGAGAGAAGAATGCCACAAATAGTTGCTAAAGGAAGCCAATCAAATATAGTGATGACTTGAAGGAAAACATAGAGATGAAAGATAAATGGACCAGGAGGGCATACTATTGATGTAAGCAGGGAAAGGAGACATAGGTATCTCATTTTTTGTTGTTGTTAATTGCGAAGTCGTGTCCGACCCATCGCGATCCCATGGACAATGTTCCTCCAGGTCTTCCTGTCCTCTACCATCTTCTGGAGTCCATTTAAGTTCACACCTACTGCTTCAGTGACTCCATCCAGCCACCTCATTCTCTGTCGTCCCCTTCTTCTATTGCCCTCAATCTTTCCCAGCATTAGGCCCTTCTCCAGCGAGTCCTTCCTTCTCATTAGGTGGCCAAAGTATTTGAGTTTCAACTTCAGGATCTGGCCTTCTAAAGAGCAGTCGGGGTTGATCTCTTCTAGGACTGACCGGTTTGATCGCCTTGCAGTCCAAGAGACTCGCAGGAGTCTTCTCCAGCACCATTGTTCAAAGGCCTCAATTCTTTGGCGCTCAGCCTTTCTTATGGTCCAACTTTCACATCCATACATTGCAACTGGGAAAACCATGGCAGAATGCAGCAACTTTGAAATGTTGTCAGTTGCAGATTCTTTGTAGTACTGGAGGCTAATGTGGACCCAAAATCTGTACAGAAGAGTATAGAATTCATCAAGTAATATGGCCTGGGCTTTAAGGATAATCGGTAGGATCTACAATGAAAACTTTGCAATGTGGAATGTCTCCATTCAAGGTTCCAGACAGTCCATATTCTTATTCCTTATTCTGTTCCTCCTTGCACTTTTTTTCTTCCATCTCTCTCTCTTCCACAAAACCTACATTTTATGGCTGCATTAAATCCCTATTGAAATGCTGAAAGGGGAAGTATAATATTAATCCATGACACTGTGAGTTTTAGTCCTGCCTTAGACATGAAAACTAGCTGGGTAACTCTGGGCCAGTCGGTCTCTCTCAGCCCATCCCACCTCACAGGGTTGTTGTAATGGGGAGAATAGGATGGAGTGTTAGGTATGTTCAGCTTCTTGAGTTATGTATAAAAGCATTTGACCCGCTTCAGTTTGCTTACCGACCAAATCGCTCTATTTCTTCTGTTCTCCATCTGAGCTTGGAGCACTTAGAGCAGAGGTCCCCAACCTTTTTGGCACCAGGGACCGGTTTCATGGAAGACAATTTTTCCATGGACCAGGGGGAAGGGGGAGGGGGGAGGGAGATTTCAGGATGATTTAAGTGCATTATATTCTAAATTTTCTAAATAAACAAACAAATAAATAATGCACTTTATTTCTATTATTATTACATTGTATTAGATTAGACCAGTGACTTTCTGCTCCTAAGAAAGTGGGAAGGAAAAGAGACAATCCTAAACTCAGCCTTCCAGCAAAACAAACCAAAGACCCAGGAAGTCTGAGAAAACCATTTTGTGTGTGTGTGTGTGTGTGTGTGTGTGTGTGAGAGAGAGAGAGAGAGAGAGAGAGAGAGAGAGAGAGAGAGAAAATGCTTAAAGGGAAGTGTAGCTTCTCCCCTACACCACTGCAAGCCTGATAGGAGCGCTCTTGGTTTGCAAACTTGAGAGCTGCACGAAGGAGCGTGAACACACACACACACACAAAATTAAAGCAGGCAGGAAATTGCCAAAACATGAGGAACCTGGAGCAGCATCAAAACAAAAGCAAAAAACTCAGCCGTCTTAGAAAAGGTGCAAATGAGAGATTTTCCCTTGAAGATGCAGTGCTTAAAGTGAAAGGTAGCTTCTCCCTGCCCCTATTTGCACCCTGAGAAAGCACCCTCACAAACACATACCTTGGGGGGGAATCCCCCTCCAACGAGGTTTTGGGGAAGCCCCCCCCCCCAGTTGCAAGCTGGGCTGGCGCACACTTCTCTTGCAAACTTGGAGACTTGCACAAAGGGAGCACGAGCCCAGCTGGGGTGCCGGGAGGGGGGAGGAAAGTGAGGAAGAAAAAGTAGCAGGAGGAAGAGGAAGCAGGAAGAGGAGGAGGCAGAGCTCAGATGTTGCAAGAAGCAGGAGGAGGAAGGACGCGGAGCTCAAATGTTGCAAGCCAGTTGCAAGCACAGCCACTGAAGAAGCTTTGCACTGAGCAAGACAGCTTCTGCCCTGCCACTCTTCCACCCCTTCCCAGACCCCTGCAGACTCGCTGCTTGCCTTCAGCTGCGCAGCCCGGTTCCTAACTGGCCAAGGCCCATTACTGGTCTGCGGACCGGGTGTTGGGGACCCCTAACTTAGAGGAAAGAAATACTCATGTGCGTTTGTTGTTTGTCAACTTCAGTTCAGCATTTAACACAATCATTCTTTAGCATCCAGTAGACAAACTGGGCCTTTTAGGCTTAAACACTCCTTTGTGCAACTGGATTCTTGTTTTTCTTACTAACAGGCCCCAGTATGTCGTGGTTTTTAGTATCGCCTGTTCACCGCCCTGAGTCCCGCAAGGGAGATAGGGCGGTATATAAATTTAATAAATAAATAAATATGTGCGAGCTAAAACAAATATTCCTAACACCATTTTCTTGAGCACAGGTTCTCCTCAGGGCTGCATCCTAAGTCCACTGCTGTTCACCCTGTTGACCCATGACTGTTGTGCTAGGTTTGCCACCAACCATATTGTGAAGTTTGTGGATGATACAACAGTAGTGGGCCTTATTCAAGATGACAATGAGGGTTGAGGGTTTGGTGAACTAGTGTAAGCAAAACAGCCTAATTTTAAACATTGGAGAAACCAGAGATCATTGTCGATTTCAGAAAAGGCAGGGACAACCACATTCCTCTGTGCATTAATGATTCACCTGTGGAGATGGTTACCAGCATCAAATTCCTGGGTGTGCAGTTAACAAGTAGGCTGGCTTGGTCGCTCAACAGCGAGACACTGGTGAAGCGGGCACAGCAGCGCCTGCATTTTTTGCATCGCATGAGAAAAGCACATCTTCCTTCCCCTGTCCTTCCCACTTTCTACAGAGGGACGACTGAGAGCATCCTGTCATACAGCATCACAGTCTGGTTTGGAAGCATCACTGCTTCAGACAGGAAGGCGGTGCAGAGAGTGGTGAGGATGGCAGAAAAGATTATTGGCAGTTCCCTCCCTTCCATCCAGGACACAGCATATAAGCACTGCTTGAACAGGGTCTGCAAGATTGTCTGGGACACTACACATCCTCTTCACGACCTGTTATTCCTTGTTACCTTCTGGGAAGAGGCTTTGTAGTAGCCGAAGCAGAACATCTGGATTCAGTCACAGCATTGTTCCATACAGTGTTAACAGTATTAACAGTATTAACAGAGCAGTGAGAATGGCCGAAAAGATCATTGGCAGTTCCCTCCCTCCCATCCAAGACATAGCACAGAAGTGCTGCTTGAGCAGGGTCCTGTAAGATTGTCTGGGTCATTACACATCCTCTTCACAACCTGTTTTCCTTGTTACCTTCTGGAAGGAGGCTTCGTGGTATCCGAAGCAGAACATCCAGATTCAGCCAGAGTTTCATTCCATACAGCATTAACCTTGCGAACTCTCAAGCTTCCTCCTTCCGTTACATATTCAAGATGGACAATATTTAATATTTATTTGCTATGTATATGTAGGGATGTGGGTCTATATATATGTTGTTCATAGTATGTATTAGGTGTGTGTCATGTATGTGTTTCACTTTGAGAGCGGGCAACTAAATTTCATTTTTGATGTGTGCCATTGTGCCCACAGTATAAAAATGACAATAAAGGTTATCTTATCTTATCTTGTGAACTCAAGATGGACAGTGATTAATATTTATGTTACTTATATGTAAGGGTGTAGGTCTATACATATGTTGTATATAGTATGTTTAAATGTGTGTTATGTATGTGTGCACTTTGAGAGCAAGCTACTAAATTTCATTTTTAATGTGTGCCATTGTGCCCACAGTAAAAATTGACAATAAAGGCTATCTATCTATCTATCTATCTATCTATCTATCTATCTATCTATCTATCTATCTATCTATCTATCTATCTATCTATCTATCTATCTATCTCCTTTTTGTATAAGGATAGTGCTATTTTGTCTATCTAAAGATCCACACTCGAATATGTACTCCAACAAGAATGAGGACATGCTTCACCCATACTGATGAGAACCAAAGGAGCAATCATAGGTACAGTCCTGGGAAGTATACTATATTGAACCCAGGAGAATTATTTCTAAGAAGTGATGCACAGCAGCATTAGCTTCTCCAATCCCTATTCCTACAATGCTTTAAAGGATCAAATGTCAGTGATATTATGAGATATTCATAAACTTGTTCATTTGCTAATGGGATGTGTGCTGCCATCACAACCCAATCCGAAAAAAGAAATAGACCACTTTCTGCCATCAATATTCAAAAATCAGTATGGAAGTACTGAATCATCTAGAAACTCATCACTGATTTACAGATTGCAAAGGCTATAAAGGGTAATTTGTCTGAGAAATAGTTAGACTGAAATTTGTTAGGAAACCATTTCTCAGATAAAAAATTTCCAAGGTTTTTTATCACAGCATATTGAGTAAATTCAATAATGCAAAACGTCTTCGTGTATCTGTTTTATAAATGCTAAGTATCTATAGATGCCTTTCTCCATGATTGCTTTTATATTTTCCACTACTCTCTAACACTCAATGTCTCTGATGAATTAAATTGTAGTCTACAAAAGCTAAAGTTACGCTAAATTGTAGTCTTTAAAAGTTAGTACTACTTTTTATGATCTCTGCAGGCTGGCCCTTCCCAAACCATGGGGCATTATTTGAGAATATCTGAAGTTTGACCCCTTTGGTATTTGAGGACTGAAGAGGTTCAGTTTGTTTCAGAAAGAAAAGAAACGCCACCCTTGTGAACCCAGGAGCACTTAATAGCATTCTGGGAAGGGTTTTCCAAGTCCTGTAAAGGTGAATCAGCTGTTTAAGTACAGCATGTTGGTTGCTCTGTTTCGATGCATTTGAGAAATCATACAGCACTTTCCCTCTTTGGGGAGAAATACAAGAATTTGTGTTAATCAGTGAACAAACTACAGCGCACTCTTGTTTGGCCATCTCAGGCAGCACTTGGGGAGTTTTTTTGGGTGGGACTTTGCTTCAGTCAATCAAGTTGCCCTGCCATCCAGGGTTAAGAATATAATAATAATAATAATAATGATAAAGTTGGAAGGGACCTTGGAGGTCATCTAGTCCAACCCCCTGCTCAGGCAGGAAACCCTATACCATTTTGGACAAATGGCTGTCCAGTCTCTTCTTAAAAACTTCCAGTGTTGGTGCATTCACCGCTTCTGGAGGCAGGTTGTTCCACTGGTTAATTGTTCTAACTGTCAGGAAGTTTCTCCTTAGTTCTAGGTTGCTTCTCTCTTTGGTTAGCTTCCACCCGTTGCTTCTTGTCCTGCCTTCAGGCGCTTTGGAAAATAGCTTGACACCCTCTTCTTTGTGGCAGCCCCTGAGATATTGGAACATGGCTATCATGTCCCCCCTCGTCCTTCTCTTTGTTAAACTAGACATACCCAATTCCAGCAACCGTTCCTTGTATGTTTTAGCCTCCAGTCCCCTAATCATCTTTGTTGCTCTTCTCTGTACTCTTTCTAGAGTCTCAGCATCTTTTTTACATCGTGGTGACCAAAACTGGATGCAGTATTCCAAGTGTGGCCTTACCAAGGCATTGTAAAGTGGTATTAATACTTCACGCGATCTTGATTCTGTCCCTCTGTTAATGCAGCCCAGCACTGTGTTGGCTTTTTTGGCAGCTGCAGCACACACTGCTGGCTCTTATTTAAGTGATTGTCCACTAGGACTCCGAGATCCCTCTCACAGTTACTACTATTGAGCAAGGCACCCCCTATACTATACCTGTACATTTGGTTTTTCTTACCTAAATGTAGAACCTTACTTTTTTCACCTTTGAATTTCATTTTGTTAGATAGCGCCCAGTGTTCAAGTCCGTCCAGATCCTCCTGAGGTTCTTCTCTTTAATGCTTTGAACACAATTTTCTCCCCCCCCCTTTTTTTTTAATTAAGAAACCGAGTCAAATGGCGATCCTAAAAAAAGAAAACGGTAAGAATCCTGTTGACGACTGTGTATTTATACTTCTAACATTTCAAGGACTATTTATATACTTTACGCTCATTTAGTAAGACGAAGCTGACTCATCCACGTTAGGCGTGGAAGCAACGCTCGTTCCTCCTCGTTCAGGATAGACCTCTTGCGAGCGTCACCCGAGAATGCCACCTCCTTTTCCTGGAAAGAGGAAAAA
>NW_015388872.1:54847-120486 GCF_001527695.2 Protobothrops mucrosquamatus
GTAAGAATCCTGTTGACGACTGTGTATTTATACTTCTAACATTTCAAGGACTATTTATATACTTTACGCTCATTTAGTAAGACGAAGCTGACTCATCCACGTTAGGCGTGGAAGCAACGCTCGTTCCTCCTCGTTCAGGATAGACCTCTTGCGAGCGTCACCCGAGAATGCCACCTCCTTTTCCTGGAAAGAGGAAAAAGACCCCTTAGCAAATTCCCCCTAGCGGAACTTTCCCCACAACTCCGTTGATCTGGAGAAGGATTGGTTGCTCCTTTGCAGGAGGGCTTTGGAAGAGACCTATCATTGTCGGTGGCGGCGACGGTTCAGACGCCAAGCTTATTTGCCTCCCTACTGCTACACGCCCCACGAGACACGGATGTTTCCCGAGCAACTCGTGCAAGGGAGAGCGTCAGAAGGGTGGCAGCCGCCCGCGGATTTTCGTCGGGGCCGCCTCGGATAAATAGCTTCCAATTCGCTAGTTCCGGGGAATACGTTGCCAACCCGAAAGCTTGCAACCAGGGTTGACTTCGCAAAGGCTGGCTAATCCGGGCTGGGGGTGTCCCATCATGCGAATGTTCACTATCTAGTCCTGTAGCCTTAAGGAAAGCTGCAACGTGGGGATGGGTTGATAGGTTTCGTTAACTCCAGTTTCTCGGACTGTTTTTAAAAAAACTTTCCCTAAGTGTCAAGTGCCCCGCTGAGTCCCGTCTGCCACGTAGTATAAAAAAAAAAATACACTTGAACTTTACGGGAAAGCGGCATCACCCTCATCCGGAGATTCCCCCTCCCTCCCTCCCTCACCCACGCTTCTCGCCGCCTCCTTGAGGGAAAAACAGGGAGCCAAATCGGCTTCGCGCCACATTCCAGGCGCCAAGTGAGAGAACCCCCCCCCCGCCGCCACCTCCGCCCGGATACCCAGGGGAGGGGGGAGGACGTCACGCACGTCTCCCGGAGGCGGTGACGTCACAAACCCACTCCGATCCTCGCGCCCGCTGCCCCTTCCAGGCAGTCCCCGCGTTCGGCATTCGTAGCCCGCGCGCCTCGGCAGCGGAGCGGTCCCTCCGCGCCCGCCCCCCACCCCTCCCCGCAGCGCGCGCGCGCTCTCTCTCCGTGCCTGCCCGCTAAATTCCGTTAGCGCCACCTCTTCCCCCTCCGCCTCGCCCCGCCCCGCCTTTGGCCCCACATGTTCGGTCCGGAAAAACTGTTGGGGCAGCTGCCCAAGCTGGAGAGATACGGGAATATGGCGTCCGTGGGGGATTTTAACCCGGTGAGCGCCAACGTGCCGGCCACCCGGGTGGAGATCTCCGTGTCTTGCAGGTGAGGCAGGCGAGGGAGAGGAAAGGCGGTGCAGCGCGGGGCGTTTCTCTTGGTTTTGGGGCGGGGGCGCTTCCCGCTCCCGGACGGGGCAGAAGGGTCGGGAAAGGGGAGTGGGAGTGGAGCCGCCACGCCTTTCCCCGGGGGCTGCGAGTGAACGTGTGAACGGGAAAACCTGCTTTTTGCGTGGCTGGCTGCCTGGGAGGCTCGCCCCCGTCGGAGCAGCGACGTTTTTCTTTCCCACGCAGATCGTGCCGGGGTGTGGGATTTCCTACGCCCCCACGGGGCTGACAGCAAGCCACCCCATGATCCCCGGTGGGTTGGGTGCGGGAGATCCTCGACCCAGACTTTTTTTTTTGTCTTCTGTGCCTGGGAGTTTTCCTGACCCGCCGTGACGCTCGGTTGGCACCTGGTGAAAGTTCGTGGGGTGTGAAATTCCTGTGTTGTACAATCCGGGAAGAGGGTGGTTGGGTATGTGACGCACACCCGCCAGGCACTTCACAACAAGAACTTGTGGCTTAGGTTGCCTGTGCTACTACCGTAGTGTCAAACGACCACAAGACCATTGACGATCCCAGTGCAGAAACGGGAGAAAAAAAGAAAAATACGGGAAGGTGGAGAAGCGAGGGGGAAAAAAAAGAGATTTTTGAGCGCAACAGCATAAAAAAAAGAATGCTACTCTTGGGCTTATTGGAGGCAGGAAATGCTTCTGGCGTCAGTCTCTGCTTAGGATTACTTCTTCGACATCCAGCAAAGGGTTTGTTTTCCTCCATGCTGAAAAGTTGTTAAATTCCTTCAACTCTACAAGGCTGATAACAAATGCACATTTTCTTCCCCCCTTTCACTTGATTGACCTGGTTGGTACCGTACCTGTAACTTCTGTCTGTTCCTGGTAAAACAGGAACAGGTGTAAAAGCCCCCTTTATTGTCACCCTCATATTATTGTTTTTACAGGATGCAAACAAGTGGAAAATACTGACGTTATTATCTCTGGGGAAACATGCCAACAGTAATGCATATTTCAATTTTCCTGTGTGTGTGTGCGTGCACACGCACACACACAACATGCATAAAAATCAGATTTATCCTCAAGAGAATCATTGGAAATTCTGTTATTAGGAAATGAGTAATTCAATCTGATTTCCCCCCATTCTAGTCACTCTGTTTCTTCCTGCAATCCAGTATTGGTCTTTTGAAAATACTGTTTTTTTTATCATGGTGATTAACGGAGAGGAGAAAATTAAAATTGATCTTGTGCCTTATAAAACGAATCCATTGCCTTTAATGTTGTTTCCTTATTTAATTAGGAAATTTTCATGTTCTGGAGTTCTAATAAAGAATTGCAACTTATGTCTATTAAAGCTAGCAGCTAAAGGAAGGAAATTGTTACTTCTTATGCTTTAAAATTTAGAGAAAAGACCTTCATATTTTTTTCTCCAGAATGTCTTGGCTTGTCCCTTTCTTTTGAAATGTTATGCCAGTATTATTACCTCGTTTGCAGAGGCCTTTATAATGAAAAGAATTAAATGGGAATTGAATTGTCTCTTCTCATTTCTGAACACTTTGTAATATTTGTTTTGCATAGTTTAATTTTGCACTATACACATAGAATGGCATTTCTCTGCTGTTTACAGTATCAGTTATTCAGGTTCGGTTCTTTTGTATAGGCAACAGAATGCAGCAACCAGGTTGTGATGTTGGGAAAATATGACTTCATCCAGATTTTGAAAAAGCTCTGAAATCAGACTTTATTTGTTGTACCATTCTTTCTGTACACCAATACAGAAATTTTACATTCAAGCCTATGTGATATTGAATAAGCTGTTCATTATGATGGTATTTCCACATTGGAAATTATTTCCTTTAACACATAAAAGACTGGTACAGAATAATTTGAATGAATATTTCATTGTTAATGGCTACAATAAATGTTTCAATTACTTAAAACATATTGGACACATGCTAACAAAGAGCATTAGAAATAGACTGATGTAGCAAACCAATACTAACTTGGAGGATGCAGAAAAATTATGTGATCCATAATGTTTGATAGATTCAGCATGTTCAGTAATCATGGCGGCTTCCATGATTTCTGATTCTCATTTGAACGGTGGTGGGATCCTCCAAAAGAGATTTTTGTTGTGCCTAAAAGATTCTTTCTACATAGGAGCTGATTTTAGAAAGTGGAAAAGAACTGATTACTCTCTGCATGGTAGAACTGTCAGAATTTGCCTGTGTAGCACTCAAGTTTTTTATGTAAAAAAGCCATGTTAGGAAACTGCTTTTTAAGCTTGTTGTGAGTGGGTATATTCAGAGGGTGTAAATATCCTTGTGATATTAATCCCTCTTAAATATCCCACCATAGTCAATCTGGTTGAGAAAGTTTTTGTCCGACTGCTCTATTATTGGGGGAGGGAGGGTTTCCAAAGAGTACTAAATGAGGGATTGAATCAGTATTTTATACATGGCTGTGATACCCCATTCCGTTCCTTCTCTGTGTAGCAAAATGTGGCAACTTGATTGGAAAGAATATACAGGTAGTCCTCGACTTACAACCACGATTGAGCCTAAAATTTCCATTGCTGAATAAGACAGTTAAATGAATTATGCCCCGTTTTACGATGTTTGTGCCATGGTTGTTCAGTGACTCACTAGAGTTAAGTGAATCACGTGATCATTAAATGAATTAGATTTCCCCCATTGACTTTGTTTGTCAGAAGCTCCGTTGGACATGCCGATTGCCAAGCACCTGAAGTTTGATCACGTGACTGTGAGGATGCTGCAACAGTCATACGTGTGAGAAGTGGTCATAAGTCACTCTTTTCAGTGATGTTGTAACTTTGAACAGACATTAAACAAATGGTTGTAAGTCAAGGACTACCTGTAGCAGAATATTTTTAACCTTTTCTATTTTGGAGAGGGGAAAGCTACATGATGGGAATGAGCACAGGAAACTAAAAGACAAACTCCCATCCATATGTCCCTAAATCTGAAAAATAACCGATAATTAGCTTTTGGTGGGGATTGCTTCAAACTTTGGATGGGATTAATTAGGTGAAGGGATTAATCGGGTTTGAGACATAGTCTTTGCTCTCACTAAGCCCCCCCCCATTGATTGATTGAAAAATATCAGTTAAGGGTGGGAATAGGAGGCCATGGCTTTCTGCTCCCGTTGCCATCTTAATTTTTGAATTCATCCTCACATACTGCACCACCAAAATATATTTATTTATAAATCAATTAATTTATGGGCTGTTCAACTCAAAGCAATTCTGTGTAGCATACAAGATAAATTAAGTCATTTCCTACTAAGTTTGGGGCTCATCTTCAGATGTTGATGATCCATGGCATACAGGCTAGATCACAAGGTCTTTAGCAAAGGAAACAACAGCGCCTCCTAGAGGAAAAATGTATCTTTGCATTTGAGAGTTTTACTATGCAACTTACAATATGTAATATTTGTTTATAAATTCGTTATAATGTCACTGATACTTTAAAGAAAAAATATATAATACAATACAAGTCCTCTGGTAAAAATATTTTTGGAATAAAGGTGGTTAGCAATATGAAAACAGTTTTCTTTGCCACATTGTACATTACAATATTTAAAACAAAATTGTAGGAACTGTCTTTTTTTTCATTTTCAGAAAAAGAAAATTGTAGAAAAATCAGGTTTCTCAATATTTTCTTGCTTTTTTTTCTACCCTCACATTTCTAACGATATATTCCAGTGGTGGCGAAGCTATGGCACGCATGCCAGAGGGGGCACTCAGAGCCTCTTTGTGGGCACACAAGCCGTCGCCCCAGCCCCGCCTCCCCCTGTGGGCCCCCTCACCAGCCCCCCCGGAGGACTCGCCCCTGAGCGTGGCCTGCATGAAGCAGCGCAGCCAAGGACATGGCAGCTGGGCAGCGGGGACAAGACTGCCCTTGCACCCCATCACACAATTGATGCTGCGGGATGCGGGCAGAGGGCGTGGCCGCCATGGCGCTGCTGTGCCACCATGGCGATCTGCGGTGGGCCGTGGAGGTGGTGAGTGGCCCTGCAGATGGGCGCGGTGGGGGCAGGGTGGATGGAGCAGTGGTGGGGCCGGTTTTGGGGCACTCGGTCTCTAAAAGGTTTGCCATTACTGATATATTCTGTACACATTCAAGAACAACATGTGGATTTATTTAGTTAACAGGTTTATATCTTCTTTTGTTCAGGAGTCAAGTTGGTATCCATAGTGCTCTTTCCTCCAATTTTTCCATACGATACCCCTGTGAGGTAGGTTGGGGTGAGAGAATGTGACTGGTCCAGAATTACCCAGTGAGTTTTTTCCACTGAATGTAGCCCAGAATCTAGGTCTTCCCAATGGCAGTCCATTCCTTTTATTTACCATACCAACCTGGTCCTTTCATTATAAAATAAGGTTTTTATTTGAAAATTTACTGGAAATGTTCCAGATTTGTAAGTTGTGTGATGCATAAACATACACGGTAGAATAATAATTGCACATTTACTACATGTTATAAACATTCAGAGCATTTAATACACACTCTAACATTTAGATTCTCTATATGCTTCTAAATCTTTTTAGTTTTCAGTAATGCACAGCAAAGCATCTACCAGGTTTTTTTTAGCATGTCTCTCTCAAAATAGGAGATGTGAACATGCTCTAGGAGTGTAAAAGTGTTTTTGCATTAGATAGAAAGGTAAACATTGGTCTACACATATTTAGAGGTGTCTTGATTTCAAGGAAGGAAGTAGTTTACCTATGTTTATTTTACCTATATTTATAACACAGGAGATGGAATGATACCACAGTGTAGTAAAATCAAAAGATTGTATGGAATGTTGGACAGTGGCCATTTCCTGGTTTTTCATACAGGGGAGTTGGAACAAATCTAAAGGCTGAAAGTAGAAGAGAAAATTTCCAAGTAGTTTTCTGTATGATTGCAGAAACAAGTTACATTTATCAGTACACTGGCCTGTGCTACTTATCGTTAAACATTTAACTTTGTCCAGTGGTTTGTCATTTTACTAATATTGTCTTTGTAGGAGCAGCTGTACTATGTTTTCAAATAGTTCTAAGTCCCCAGTACTGTAGATTAGACTGGGAAATAAAAAGTTAATGACAAACCTCTTATTTATTGTTACCAAGAATACTACTACTACTACTACTACTACTACTACTACTACTACTACTAATAATAATAATAATAATAATAATAATAATAATAATAAAGTTGAAAGGGACCTTGGAGGTCATCTAGTCCAACTCCCTGCTCAGGCAGGAAAGCCTATACCAGTCATGGCGAACCTTTTAGAGCCCGAGTGCCCAAAAACTGGCCCCGCCTCGCTCCACCCCCTGCCCCGCCCCCACCCCGCCTGCCTACAGGGCCACTCACCGCCTCCAGGGCCCGCCGCAGATCACCCAGGCAGCCCAGCAGCACCATGGCGGCCATGCCCTCTGCCCGCGCCCCACAGCATCAACTGCGTGATGGGGCATGAGGGCAGAGTCTTTTCTACGCTGCCTGGCTGCCATGTCCTTGGGTTCACTGCTCTGCATGGGCCACGCTCAGGGGCTACTCTCCTCCAGGGGGGCTGCTGGGGAGGAGGGGGCCGTGGGGGGAGGTAGGGCTGGGGAAACGGCACGTGTGCCCACAGAGAGGGCTCCGAGTGCCGCCTCCGGCACGCGTGCCATAGGTTTGCCACCACTGGCCTATACCCTTTCAGACAAATGGCTGTCTAATCTTTTCTTAAAAACTTCCAGGGTTGGAGTATTCACAGCTTCTGGAGGCAGGTTGTTCCACTGGTTAATTGTTCTAACTGTCAGGAAGTATCTCCTTAGTTCTAGGTTGCTTCTCTCTTTGGCTAGTTTCCATCCATTGCTTCTTGTCCTGCCTTCGGGTGCTTTGGAAAATAGTTTGATTCCCTCTCCTTTGTGGCAGCCCCTGAGATATTGGAACTCTGCTATCATCGTCCTTCTCTTCATTAGACTAGACATTCCCAATTCCAGCAACCGTTCCTTATATGTTTTAGCCTCCAGTCCCCTGATCATCTTTGTTGCTCTGTACTCTTTCTAGAGTCCCAATATCTAGATTAAAATGTTCATGTAATCATCAAAAGTTTAGATCCTTGTGCAATCCTAAAATGCATTAAGATTTTCACCTTAGCATCAAACATAGGTAAAGCTTTAGAATGAGTCAATCTTGCTCTGAGATGAGATGGCTAGTATGCTCTCTTTTATAGTTAAATTGCTGTTTTTTTATAGTATAATGTGATTGATATTTATATGTGTATAATTCTGTATTATTAATGATTTGACTCTATTCACATTCATTCATTCACTCTTATAAGTTAACCTGATTTTAACATGTGTCCTTCTCACAGTCATTTGGAGGCTCCCTTGTTGAATTATTTTTATTGCTCACTCAGTATGCAGGCTGGCCATTATAAAGTCTTTATGTGCCCTATTGAATAATCAGTTATGCACTATAAAGCTGAAGTCTGCCTGAGGAAATACTAATATGCTTTGCCTGGTGTTAGGTTTAATAAGCTGGGTTTCATCACCAGCCCTTAACTCAGTGGTGGGATTCAAATATGCGAACAACCGGTTCTCTGTGTGGATGCCACTTCTGGAAGTCCATTCTGGGCCTGGGCAACAAAAAATTAGCTACCGGTTCTACCAAAGTGGTGCAAACTGGCTGAATCCCACCACTGCCTTAACCTGTTCAACCTATCTTGCGTGTTTATGACTATTTATGACTTTATATAATATTTGTGATTTTCACTTTCATTTTCAACTGGAAATCAAATCAATCTGTTCCATCTCAGGTTCTGTGTAGATTATATGCTTTCTGCTCTAGAATCTTTTATACATTTGAAAAAAGGGATATGAGAATTTATTATTTCAGTAGAGGGAAAGCATCCTGACCAGTAGAGACTCTGACAAAATCATTGAGTAGTTTGGTTTCCCGATTAAGGGCTCATGAATGAAATAGTTAATAGAAAAAATAACAATATTACCGTCTTATTGTTCATGTGTACAGATATTCCTTAACTTACAACCATTCATTTAGTGACCATTCAAAGTTATAATGGTGCTGAAAAAAGCGACATGACCATTTTTCACACTTAGCAATTGTTGCAGCATTCTTATGGTCACGTGATCAAAATTCAGACACTTGGCAACTGGCATGTATTGATGACGGTTGTAGTGTCCTAGGTTCATGTAATCTCCTTTTGCAACCTTCTGACAAGCAAAATCAATGGGGAAACCAGATTTAATTAGCAACTATGTTAGTGACTTAACAACTGTAGTGATTCACTTAATAACTATGGGAAGAAGGATTGTAAAATGGGGAAAAACTCACTTAACAACTGTCTTGCTTAGCAACAGAAATTTGGGACTCAATTTTGGTTGTATGTCAAGAACAACCTCTACTCAACTGATGTGTGTGTGTGTTATTCAGATTTAATTTTCAGAGATGAGGCTGAAATTAGATCTAGGAATATTCATATTTTTGAGAATTTTTAACATTTTTAACAGAGTAGTCCCACAGCGAGATGGGCGGCAAATAAATTTTAACAAATAAATAAGCATAGCAAATTAGTATATGAATGCCATAATAAATAGTTCATTAGGATTTTATTAAACCTTAAGTAGTAGTTATCTATTAAGAATTCGTACTTTTTGTCTTTTCTTCTAAAAATTGTTTCACAGGAACAACAAAGGCAATAAGGATAATTATTACTTAGAATATAGAAGATAAATAACAGTCAGAAGGGACCTTGGAGATCTTGTAGTTCAGCCCCCTGCTTGAGCAGAAGATCCTATACCATTTCAGAGAAATGGCTGTCCAGTCTCTTTTTAAAAGACATCAGTGATGGAGCACCCACAGCTTTGGAAGGCAAGCCATTCCACTGGTTAATTGTTCTTACCATTAGAAAAAAATTTCTTAGTTTTAGGTTGCGTCTCTCCTTGTTTAGTTTCCATCCATTGTTTCTTGTGTTGCCTTCTGCTGCTTTGAAAAATAAATTGACTCCCTCTTCTTTGTGGCAGACCTTCAAATACTGAACATTGCTATCATGTCTCCCCTACTCCTTTTCACTAGACTAGACATACCCAATCCCTGCAACCATTCTTCATATGTTTTAGTCTCCAGTCCCCTAATCATCTTTGTCACCCTTCTCTGCACTCTTTCCAGAATCTCAACATCTTTGGTCATTGTGGTGACCAAAACTGGATGCAGTATTCCAAGTGCGGTTTTATTAAGGCTTTATAAAGAGATATGAATACTTCACATGTTCTTGATTCTATCCCTCTATTAATGCAGTCATTGGCTTTTTTGGCTGCTGCCTCACACTGCTGGCTCATATTTAAGTGATTGTCCACTAGGGCTCCAAGATCCCTCACAGTTATTGCAGTTAAGCCAGGTTTCACCTAATCTGTACCCATACAATTGGTTTTTCTTGCCTAAGTCTAAAGTCTTACTTTTCTCTAAATTGAATTTCATTTTGTTAGATAGGGCCCAGTGTTCAAGTCTGTCGAGATCCATCTGGATCTTGAGCTTATCTTCTGGTGTATTGGCTATTCCTGATACCTCAGTGTCATCTGCAAATTTGATGAGTTCTCCTTCTATAACCTCATCTAAGTCATTTATGAAGATATTGAAAAGTACTGTGCCTAAGACAGAACCTTGTGGTATCCCACTGTTTACTTCCCTCCATGTAGATGTAGTACCATTAAGAACTACTCGTTGAGTATGGTTTGTCAACCAGTTACAAATCGATCTGGTAGTAGTGCTGTCTATTCTACATTTTTCTAGCTTACCAAGAAGTAGGTTGTGGTCTACTTTGTCGAATGCCTTACCGAAATCTAAGTATACTACATCCATGGCATGTCTCTGATCTACTAATTTAGTCATTTTGTCAAAGAATGAAATAAGATTGGTTTGGCATGATCTGTTTTTAACAAACTCATGCTGGCTTTTAGTTATAATTGTATTTGTTTCTAGATGTTCGCAGATCTGTTTTTTGATGATCTTTTCCAATATTTTCCCAGGTATTGATGTTAGGCTGATTGGTCTGCAGTTTCCTGAGTCTGTTCCCCGCCCCTTTTTTTTTTAAAGATGGGAATCACATCAGCTCTTTTCCAATCCTCAGGTAGTTCCCCGGTGCTCCAGGAATTTTTTAAAGATATGATACAGTGGTTTCTGTTTTTGATAACTTGTATTTTCTTTTTGCGTGAAGACAGATGCAAAGAATGAATTAAGCAGCTCTTCTTTCTCTCTACTGCCAGTTACTTCACTGCAATCTTCTTTCATTAATGGACCAATTGTTTCCTTGACTTTTTTCTTGGTTTTTTTATGTGTGGAAAGAATCTTTATTATTTTTGACATTTGTTGAAAGTCTTACTTCATTCTGAGCCTTAGCCAGTGGTGGGATTCAAATATGTAAACAACCGGTTCTCTGTGTGGATGCCGCTTCCGGAAGTCCATTCTGGGCCTGGGCAACAAAAAATTAGCTACCGGTTCTGCCAAAGTGGTGCGAACCAGCTGAATCCCACCACTGGCCTTAGCTTTCCTAACTTCATCTTTGCAGGTTTGAGTAATTTGTTCTGTCCTAGATATGTGTCTCTTTCCATTTACTATTACTATTATTAATTAATAATTACTAGTATTCATTATTGGGATTTTCTCATGTTAAAAAGAAATCATTAATTCATGTCTTTGGTTCTTGCCGTGGCTTTGGTCTGTATTTGTGGTTAAAACCTTTCCCTGCTGTAAACTGTTTCTCAGCTTTTGTCTTATGTTCTTAAGATGTGTGCAGTTTGGTAATAATTCTGACCTTATTTTTCCCCATATCATTTCTTTGTATTATTTCTGATAGAAAAATGAATATTAGCAGATGGTATAGGGCTTGGGTTTCCAGGTTGTAACTCAAGGGCAACAATATGCTTCTTACCCTACTTTCATTTTTTTTACTTAAAAGTAAATACGCTTTTAAAATTTCAAATGTGCTCCCTATCTTAAATATTTGGGGCACTTGTCACTAGAAAAGAACATGTCATTTGTACTTAAGTTTTTGTTCACCTTAGAAGTAATAACCTTAATGTTCAAATACAGAATAATTTACTATTCTTCATGTTATTATAAATTTTAGAATGGGGCAATCTAGAGTTCTAAGATGATAAACTAACTTCAAATGCCCTCTTTCAATTCAAAGCTCTAATAAGAGTTTCTAGGTTCTTCTTTCATGGCATCCTCTACCCTCTCTGCTTGGGGACCCTAACTGTCCTTAAGAAAGGGATATTAGTAACTGTTAAATCGGTCCTAAGAATTCAAACCAGTTTAAGGTTCTTAACAATTGCCTGGAATAATAAAGTTGGCTGAAACTGATTTTGCCCAAGTGGAGCAAATAGAAAACAGACACCTTATTCAAAATACATCATTAGAGGCCTCCAGATCAGTACAGTGTCTTCTCTAAATGTCCTTTAAACATATCACAGGAATTGTATATCGGTTCCAAAATTTATAGGGGATGATATTATAGCAATAGTCTCCTAACCACATAGGATAATTCTTCTGGGCAGCAACTAAAGAGTACAGTATTAACTAGCAAAGAAAGACTCAAAATATTCCAAGCTATTTTCAGTCATCTTCACATATATTTTCATAGGTGGATTCTAATCATCTCCAGATCTGACTTATTCTTCATGGATCCTCTGAACTTTAATAATAGAGCCATAATGAAAAGAATCAGAAGTGATAATATCAAGGATCCATTTTATCTTGTCATTCTAATCTATAACAAAACTATAGTTGCTCAGCCTGTCCTCTTGAAAATTACCCCAACGCATTCAGTAATCTTATGCATTCTATGTTTCTTAGACTATTTTAATTAATCCTTTACTCTGGCAGGTGGACAACTTGGCTGCTGGTTGAAGTGGTTTAGGCTGACAATGGATTAATAATAGCATCTTTCCCATCCCAACTCCCCTACATTTTTATTGTATTCACTATCACTCTTCTCATTGTGAAGTCAAATGTGAATAAATATGACTCATGAATAACGTACTTATTGGCATACAAGCCATGAAGTCACAAACTAGCACTGAGAAATCCCTGGCATAAATTTTATCTTGTCTTTATTGTACCAAAACTGGTCTTATTTTTCTTCCTTGCAGTTTATATGCATTAGACTGAATATCTAGTGCACATTTGTCAGTTTTCCTATTTCACTGAAATTGCAGGATAAATTTGGCAGCGCTCTCTTGAAGTGGAATAGCTGTTGAATATATAGTCAGAATAATTTTTAAGTTATCTATGAAAAAGTATTCTTTAGTGAAGCCAGGTCCCCGTTTGTAGAATGTATTTGTTAGCCCTTTAATCTAAATCATTTCCATCTCTTGCAAGTTCTAATCTTGTAGTTGTTTAGCCTTCCTAATGACCATCATTTCTGCTCAGTGGGTGAACTTTCAGTCCTTTGAATAAATTTTACCTTACTGATTTTCATTCCCAAGTAACTATAAAGCATTTGCATGATCTTAGATTATTACTTTTATATAACAAAATAAGAATTTCCATACATATATAAACCAATGTTTTATGGGACGTATTTATACAATACTCTCATGCAACCTTTTCTTGGTGGTATTCTTTGTTTCTTAAGCTGCTGTAGCAGCCTCAGGGAAGTGAGAGAAAAAGCAAAAGCTTGATCTGGAAATATGCAGATAGTAGAGGAAGGCTTCTCACAAATATTCTCATCCATAGAACATTTCTAAATGGAACTTGCATATTTAAATGGAACTGGGTTTTTCTGTTCTGTCTATTCCACAGTTTTCTTAGGTAGGCAGGGCTTTTTTTTCTCATAGAACGCCCAGAACGGAGTTCCGGCACCTTTTTTGGATGAAACCCTGTAGGGTAGGCAAGGTGGGTTGTATGATGTCTGTGAGTTCTGGCACCTTTTTTTTTTTTTTTTAGAAAAAAAACACTGTAGGTAGGTAAGAAAATTAATTCCTTAAATAGTTCTTAACTATTGCTAGAATTGTTGGGCACATTATTTATCTGTTCTTGGTAGAATATCCTGAATAAATAGTAAATGTGGTTAAAAATGAAAGCCTACATAATAGATCCCTGGGACTTTTTTCTGAAGCTGCATGTTAATTTGCTATTAGTATATGCAGCCCATAGGAAATGTTGTGAACCCTGGAAGTGTGCCTTCTCTGTTGTGGTGCCTGGCCTATTGGCTTTTGTAAGACACTAAAGACACTATCTGTTGCCATGAGCCGTGGATGAATATAGTATGCTGGCTGGTGTCCTCAGTTGCCAATCTGTTATTTGCTTTTGATGAGAATGTTTTTATGATCGATTTTAAATTTGTAATTTTTAAATGTACATATTTTTGAATTCGTGAGCTCCCTAGGGTGGTTTGCAAAGTTGGGCATCCGTAGAGGTTGAATAAATATTCAAGCGCCTTTATTGCTTAAAATGTTTGACCCGTGAGATAGTCTTGAGGATCGTACCCCCCCAAAAAAATTACAATACAGTTACTCAGAAGAAAATTGTACTGTGTTCAAAGGCTTATGGTTCAAAATATACATGCAACATTTATCTTAGCTTCTGATAATAAATTATATAATTATGCCTAGACCCTAGTTACTTGAGGGACTGCCTATCTCCCATAGTATCTGCCCAGCTAATTTGATCTGGTAGTGTCGGCACACTCCAGGTTCCATTCATTATGCCAGCTGTCAGAATTCTGGAAGCACACCTGCTCTATAGAACAGGGGTCTTCAAACTACGACCTGCAGGCTACATCCGGCCCTCTGGAAGGCTCCTTTCAGCCCTCCAGCTCCTCCCATGTGTTTCCAAACAGCACAGGGAGAGAAAGCAGGTTGTATTCACCACTGTTTGGAAAGAAAAGTAGGATTCCCTCAATTTCTCCAGTGGGGGGGGGTTGCTAGCCAGCTGGAGGGTTGGTGGACGAGGAAGGGGAAACACGTTCCTTTTTAAAAGTGGCACTGGTTTTGAGCCAGCTGGAGGGTTGCTTCCTGTCAGAACTGCCATCCTTTGCTCACACCTGTGCTTCATTAGATGCCGGTCTGCCATAAGCCACGGGGGGGGGGGGGGGAGTCATGGGAAGACAAGGGGAAACAGAAAGTGATCTTCATGCTGTTCCCAGCCGTCCCAAGGCCGAGGACCTGGAAATGGAATGCCGTGCCTATCCATCTCTCCAACTGTTACAGGGACAGTTGCCAAAACATCTTCTTTGAATATGACTGGACAATGGAGAGAGAACGGGGTGAAAAGGAGAAGGGAAAGTTAACTAGGGCAGGGGTAGACATGCTGGCTCAGGAATTCTGGGAGTTGAAGTCCACAAGTGATAAAAGAGCCAAGGTTGTCTACCCCTGTCCTAGTTAACTCTACCCCTGCCCTAGTTAACCCCTGAACTAGGGAATCTTCATGCGTAGATTTTTAGATTTGGCTTTGCTACTATAACTGCTTGGCTTTAGTAAGAGTAACCTTTTCGCTACTGAATGGAGTCAAGAATGTTTCTTTCCTAAGATACCAAGCTGGGCCAGGTCTGACGCTTCCTTTGCTGGTGGGGAGGGGGGTTGATCTAAGGGACCTCCCTTGGATTGTTTCTCCCCACACACAAAGAAAGCCCCATTTGAACTGGCTCGGGCCAGGTGGATGAGGAAGGATCATCTGGAGGGTCCCTTCCTTTGCATTGTGTGGGGGGGGGAGGAATGATCTGGCCTAGTTGGGCACATTTATAAAGTTTATTTCCCCCCCTCTGGCCCTTAAATGTTTGCAAAATGTCCAATGTGGCCTTCAGACTGAAAAGTTTGGAGACCCCCACTATAGAAGAATGGAATGAGGTTCCTGCCCAGATTCAAATGGCCTACGTCCTATTTGTATTTCAAAACATCTCTGAAGATGTAGCTCTTTGCCCAGGTGTTCTGACCAAAACCTGATTCACCCAAAGCAACCAAATCACTTTGAAGATGGAACATACATTTATTGTCATGCAATCAATAATACAGTATACTAGGCTCTCAGCAAAGTTTTGCACTTTGCTGAACAGTCATGCAAAAGTAGAACCAGAGCTTATATACCTTTCGCCCATTACATTGCAAAGAAAAAGCCAGAGAAAGGAATGGCTGAAATGCCTTACACGGTTCTGCCAGGAACAAAAGGAAGTGGTGACCATTTGTTATACTACTGTTGGAATGATTAGTTAAATACAGTGGTGACGAGGATCACCAGTTAGTGAGTCAGATTAGTGAAAGGAAGGAAGATGGGTATGTGTGGAATTTCAGAGGTTGCTCAGTGACTTATCAGATAAATTGTGGGGTGTAGCTCTTATGTTGATATATTTTTTTCTAATATTGTGAATAGTTCAATTAGCTGTGACCCTTACCTGGATCAGGCATTCATTGCTTATTCAATTGGAGCAGCTTCGAGTGGAATCCCTAAGGGATCACTTTCTTGTGACCATGAGGGTTGTCAGCACCACCAATCTCAAGTGGGAGAGATCTATTGTAATGGCCTGTTGAAGTCGATTTACGGAAACTTTTGGTTTTCAGTAAGTTTTCGGAGTATTTTCCAACTATTTGACAGCAGTTTGTTTACCTTCTTGACACCTGTAAAACTAAGTTGAAAAAAAGTGCTAGACAGGTTTACTCCCAGCAATCTCTCCTTTTCATTAATATAAGTACTATGGGGTCGCGATGGGTCAGACACGACTTCGCAATTAACAACAACAACAAATACTTAATTTATTTATTTGCTCTAGGAGATAAATGACACAAAAACACCTAAAGCAATGCTAGAATAAGCATGGATATAAATCATTATTTACTTTTATTTTTAAAGGTTTAATTGGCTGCCCAACTTAAGGGCCATAGCCCTAGGCAGCTCACAAAAGCAGTAATAAAAAAGAAAAATAATAAAATCAATCTCCAACAAAAAATAAATAAAATCCCAGCTTCTTAAACAAACATTCAGTACATCAACATTTACAGCCATGAGCTCCAGTCTCACCCCATCCAATGCTTAAAGGAAGAACCAGATTTTTAAAGCTTTCTGGAAAACTAGAAAAGTTAGAGCCTGCTGAAACTCAGACTTGACTATATACTGTGGCAGTAAGCGTGGCAAGCTTCCATATTTTTATGTTCTTTTTATGTCTGCAAAATGTCATCCAGTAATACTGTTTAAAGAGAAATAATTCTGTTGATGAATGGTGACAAAATGAATCATTGGCCAGCTTCAGTGACCTTTTTGCTAGATATTTTGTAGAGAAAAATCGTTATCAGAGTTAGATGGTGGTTAGTCAAAATCCAATTAAGGGAGATACCTTCCAATGAGAGATTTCTTTGAGTTTGTGGATTCTGATGAAGTGGGCAATATTTTATGTGAACTGGATTTTTGTCTGTTTTAGTCTAATCAAGTTGCCAAGAAGGGGATATAGATTTGATTGGGGAAGTGGTGAATTCTTTGAGAAAAGGGAATCATTATCCTTGAATGAAATGGCAGTATGCCCTGTCCACAAGAGGGAGGCTTGACTCTTGAAGTGGCCATCTTCACTGCCCCATCTTCACACTTTTTGGGGGAAGGTACTTGAGAAGGTAAAGGGTAGCAGCAACATCAACTGGGAGATAAACTCTGTACCAACTGGGAGATAAAATAGGATCCTGACATGTCTAGTTGATAATTTTGTCAGCTAAAAGATAAAGAAATAGAAGGACAGCTATGCTGGACTTCATTCTTACTAATAGGGATATAATGATTGAAGGGGTAGAAGTTATAGAAACTTTGGGGGAAGAGTGACTATGTCATATTAGCATTCAACATAATGTAGGCACGGGTAATTGAACAAAGTCAAACTATTCTTTTAGATTTCAAGAAAGGTGACTTCAACAAACTAAGAGAGAGATTAGGAAGGATTCTTTGGATGGAGATTCTAAAGGGAAAAACAATTCAGGATGTTTGGGAGACACTGAAACATGAAGTTATAAAAGACCAATCAAACACAATACCACAAAGGGGAAAAAAAGACACACGGTGAAACCAGCATGGCTGCACAAAGAATTGCCTGAGAAACTGAAGGACAAAATGAACAAATATAAAAAAATAGAAGATGATGTCAGGAAAGCTAAAGCTCAGAATTGCAACAAATGCCAAAAATAACAAAAAAAATCTTTTAGTATGTAAAGAATAAGAAGAAAGTCAAGGAAAAGATTGGTTCACTAATGTGAGAAGATGATAAGACGGTGGCAGGCAGCAGGGAGAAAGCGGAACTGCTTAATTCCTTCTTTGCATCTGTCACAATTTACAAAATGAAAAAAAATAGTCCAACCTATGAAAAGCAGCACCGTGGGAGATAGAAGAGGAATGCAGGTCAAAAGAGGCAAAAAAAAAAAAATGAGTAAGAGAGCACCTATCCGCTCTAGACAAATTTAAATCTCCAGGACCAGGTGGATAACATCTCAGGGTTCTGAAGGAGCTGGCAGATGTGATCTCGGAACCACTGAACAAAACCTTTGAGCACTCCTGATGAATGGGGGAACCGTGATAAATATCAGTCAGTTGCCAAGCATCTGAATTTTGATTATGTGACCGTGAGGATGCTGTACTTCTTTCAGTGTCTTTGTAACTTCAAACAGTCATTAAACGAACTGTTCTAAGTCGAGGACTACCTGTACATTTTATCGTATCACTGTTAGGGTTTTTAAATAATGCAGAACAGTGACACACAGGCTGTTCCTTCCCCCATCCAAAATTGTTTTATTGTACAAAATTAAATTCGTATCTTATTTTACTGTCTTCCTATTACTATGAATTTACTATGAATTTCTATTTTTATTCAGTCTATACATTTCTATCTCTATGTTCTTGTGGGAAGTCAGCCCCCCAGAGAAGGAAATATTAAAAGGGCAGGAAAATATATTTCCTCAAAGGATCTTGAAGAGGCAGAAAAGCATGCCCAGTTTTTCTTAATAACCCCAGGTCTCCCTCCCCCAAGCAGAAACCAGCTCTGTAGAAATGCAGATGGAGGCCCCAGCTAGAAGATCAAGAAGACAAAGACACATAAAATCTACATACCCAAACTCTAAGACAGGATATAATAGGATTAACACAGAGATACCAAAGGGCATATTCAGACTCAGGTCAAAGTTCATGCCACAGGAACAACTCCAAACAAAAGGCTCTATAGGGTATAAAAACCCACTCCCTATATATGCTCATTCCCTTTTTTCTGCCAGAGCCATCTTTCTGTCTGGCTCTCCTCTTCAATAAACTGCAACCTTCTTTCTAAAGCAGTCGCCATGTTGTTTATCCCCGGCTTGGACTGAACCACGATGAAGACTTTTCTTCCAACATTCTATTTCTCTATTCCTATTTCTATGTTTGTAGCACTATGTTTTCTTATATTAAATATTTCTTAGCTTTTTAAATCTTTCCTTTTCCTCCAGATGTTCTTTTCCAGTAGCCAGTCTCAATGCATTTGCATGTGAAAAAACTTTTCACTATAGACTTGTGAATGGGGGTTTCTCTCCCTTCCCAAGTTGGAAGAAATTACAGCATTCTGTTTCTGGAGCTTTAGAGCTTCTGCACATGGTGGACTTAGTTATAGACTCTAATTGGGCTCTTTTCCTCCCTTGTGTCTCAGCTCTGCCTCTCAACAAACAGTCCTGCAACTCCAACTCTCTTCCTATTTGAAAACTACTCTGAGTTGCTTATCTTTGAGTTGGAGGTTTCTCATTCCCAAGTCTCTGCTCTCTTCATGGCTTGACTCCTTTCTTGATATATCCACCCACATGCTTTCTTTCAGTTACCTTTTTATAAAATAAATTCACCTGTTAAGGAGAGGTTGGGGCTGTTTTAACCCTCCTATTTCCCGGCAGTACCAAAACTGGATCCTAGAAGGGAAAAAAAATGCCTGCTCACTCCAGGTGGTGAGTTCATTCATTCTTCCACAGTCATAAACCATCTAAAGTCTAGGTTTGAGGTTGCTGTAAAAAAAAATAGAATGGTAATATCCACAAAACTGATCATAAATTTATTAGAAAAATTATGATATAAAAATTTAAAAATTCACATTCTTCAAGCCTGAAAAGATACTCTGAAAATTTGAAAAGATGGGAGATTAAAAATGATTTTATAGAATCATGAAAAGTATGGTACAAGTGCTGATATGTACAATATATAAATATACGCTGAGCCCAGCCCTTTAAATTTAAACACAGCAGTACTAATTTGTGATATTTACTTGCCATAATATGTTTAAGAGTTTTAAGACTTACTGCATCGCTGACTAGACAGTTAAGGGTATGTTTTATTCCCTTGCCCTGAGCCATTATGCCTTACTTCACTACACTGAATTAATGCTGAAGGCTATGGCCAGAATTGAAGACCTTTTCTTCAGAAAGGAAAGATTAATAAGATTGGTAACACGTAGTATGGGGTTCTGAACTTCATGCTAGCATCTATATGGGCAATAGCTATTTCATTTCACAACTTCATTTCCTTTAACTGCAATCTATAATCCAACTAATCTTGACTATACTGTTCTTTAGCTGTGGGAGTTGCCAGACATCAAGTCCATCTACATGTCTAGCATAATAAAGTTATAGACCCTAGCTGCAAGACTAGTTGACTTTAATGTTTCCCCCATGTTGTCTACTTGCCTATTTTCAAGGACATTGATTTCCATGACACAGTGATAGTGCAGTCTGCTGATTCTTCTGCAGGAAAACATACTGAGTTCTGGAGTTACACCAAATCATTCTGCTATTTCTAATAAATCTCCAGAGTTATGTCAGAAAACCTGTAAAAGGAATTATTGAGAGCATCATTCTGGAAGATTGTGTTCTTGCCTTCTCTTCTAGATACTTTACCTTTCAAGAACAATAGCCACCTTATGGCTTTATTAGATCTCTGCAGCTATTTTTTTTAGGTGCCCTTGTTTCTGGAATATGCTGCTTGCTTCTCTACTTCCATCTTTAAAAGTGGATTGTATGACATAGGGCAGTGATGGAGAACCTTTTAGAGACTGAGTACCCAAACTGCAACCCAAAACCCACTTATGCATCGTCGAGTGCCGGGTGGGTGTGGCCCATTGGGTGGGCGTGGCTGCGGTGGTAATGGCAGACTGGGTGGGACTAAAAAGTTTAATCAATCAATTCCAACTTTGCAAGATCTTTTTTTTTCCCGCGAGAAGTTGAAATTGAACCTTTTTTTTTTTTTGCACATGGCGGCGGAGGCCTAAAGTGAAAAGGTTTTATAAAACCCAACTGAAGGCCTAGGACTGGGGCAACGGCACGCATGCCCACAGAGAGGGCTCTGAGTGCCGCCTCTGGCACCCGTGCCATAGGTTCGCCACCACTGACATAGGGGATGCCATACAGCCCTACCATAGGGACTTGATGGCTTTTTTTAGTAGAGCAATATTAGAATATTATCATTAGGCAATTGACATTACAGAGATAAATCAGGAGGAAGCTGATGTTATTTTAGTTGACTGCCATAACCTCTATAACTCAAAGTGGTGGGTTTTTTTTCCTTCTTTACAAAAATCAAATGATCTCCTCTCCTCAATTATCTGCCGTTTTATAATTTGTAGCTGAGGTTTTTCCTGCATCTCAGGAATACTCTTTCTCTTAAGTAGAGACAACTGTATTGTAAAAAAAGATATCAGCCCACAGAAAGGAGGGGTTGCAGGAAGCATTTCAGAAGAGACCATCTCTCATTTTCTGGATAGTAAAAGGAAACCAAGTGAGAAATACTTTCAGACTTACAAAATTCCGTTAATGTTGCCTCGGCTGTTGAAGAAGTTGAAATTGACTGAACCTTTTTTTTTTTGCACATGGCGGCGGAGGCCTAAAGTGAAAAGGTTTTATAAAACCCAACTGAAGGCCTAGGACTGGGGCAATGGTGCGTGTGCCCACAGAGAGGGCTCTGAGTGCCGCTTCTGGCACCCGTGCCATAGGTTCACCACCACTGACATAGGGCAAGGCTATCCAAGATACCACTTATCTCCAATTGTTTCTGCCAGCCCAGTGTGTTCCAGCAGAGATGGGGTAGTTTGGGTCTCCTCCATTAAATATTGCCACCTTGTGGGACTTAGGAAGCGTGCTTTTCTATTGCAGCTCCTATCCTCTGGGACAGCAGCCCCCCCCCCCGAGTAAGGATGACATCCTCTGTTGTGGGGTTCCAGAAAACCTTGAAAACCTGGCTTTTGTCTCAAACCTGTTTTGTTTTATAGGTTTTGTTACCAGACCATTTTATTGATTGATTTTATTTGAATTGATTTTAAATAGTGTACATCATAAAACATAAAAAAATAATATACAATATATATATGGCCCCAAGTAAAACTGCTACTATAGATGTTAATACAACCAGGAAAAGGACCCTTAACATACTTGGGGCCCCAGGCCTGGGGACATAATTCTTCAAGGCCAACAAGGTCGGGTCATCCTGATATCTGGTGGGAAGGATATTCCAGCGGTCAGAGATAACAGTATAAAAGGCAAGTCTCCTGGTTCCCACCTTCTGACATTCCTTGGCTGATGCACTTGCAATGTGCCCAACCTGACTGACTGAATTGGACAGATAGAAATGACTGGTGGAAAATGGTCTCTTAAGACAATCCTGCCCCACGCCCTGAAGGAATTTAAAGGTAATAATCAGCACTTTGAATTGCATTCGGAAACACCCTGGCAACTAATGCAGCTCATGAAACAGTGATGTTACATATGTCAGATATCCGACAGCTTTTACTCTATGCAGCTGCATTCTGTATCAGCTGAAGCTTCTGAATATTCCTATAGGGCGGTCCCATATACACATTGCAGTAGTCTAGACAGAAGGACACAATGGTCCAATCCAGGAACAAACAAAGCTTCCCAATTCAAGTATGGATGCAACTGGCACACCATCCTAAAGTGTGCAAAGGCCTCCTACCATAACTGGCACCTGCTCTTCTAGCAAAGCCAGATTGCACATCAAATCTGTCTGGGGCAATGCGACCCCATCCAGGACTAGTGTGGAAAAAACTTGTTGCTGTAACAGCCCAATACCCAAAGCCACTCTATTTTGCTTGGGTTAAGATGAAACCCATTACACCATTCAGACCCTTACAGCCTCTAGGCACTAAGACAGGACATCCATGCCACTGTTCAGGCAGACCAGGATGGAGATATAAAGTTGGGTATTATTGGCATATTTGTGACGCTTCACCCATACTATCATTCATCTCACTAGCAGCATCACGTAGGTGTTAAATAGAGAAGCGTCTCACAAAATAGGTGTTGTGGGCTAGATCTTTTCCCTCCCATTCCATACTGAGTGGAACCAACTCTGAGGAAGGAGAACCAGCACAACACAGGGCCACCCATCCCCAACTCCTGAAACTAGCCTAGAAGGATAATATCAACAGTATTGAAGGTAACTGAGAGCTCAAGAACAGTGAGGATGGTCACACTACTTCCATTCCACTTTCCGCAGAAATCATCTAAGAGCACAATCAGGGCCATCTCACTCCCATAACCCAGTCTGAAACCTGGCTGAAAAGGGTCCAGATAATCTGCCTAGCATTCAGGGTCCTTTGCAGCTGCCATGTGATCACCTTCTTCACAACTTTCCCTAAAAAGGAGAGGTTGGAGACTGGATGAAAGCTGTCCAGATTTACTGGGTCAAGTAATGGTTTCTTCAGGAGAGGGCACACTACTGCCTCCTTAAGAGGAACCACCCCTTTCCTCAAGGAGTATTGATCATTGCCCAGACCCAATCATCTGTTCCCTCCTGGGCAGCTTTAACCAGTTAAAAGGGACATAGGTCTACAGAGGTGACTGAGCTAGCAGCTGCAAGAAACCCTGCCCACATCTTCAGGTGCAATGCAATCAAACTCTCCCCAGATAATCTTGCAAAACTTCACCCCTGTAATCTCCATGGGCATTGCCATAAAGCTCCACTAGAGTGAATATGAGCAATTTAATCTGCTCCAAAGCACCAGAAGGCAAGACAAGAAACAACGGATGGAAACTAATCAAGGAGAGAAGCAACCTGGAATTAAGGAGAAACTTCCTAACAGTGAGGACAAATAATCAGTGAAACAGCTTGCCTTCAGATGTTGTGGGTGCTTCATCTCTCGAGGTTTTAAGAAGAGGGACTGAGTCACCTAAATAGGGTTGCTGGGGAAATCTCTGTGAATTTATTAATGCATAGAAATAAACATGTTTTGCTGCCCTTACCACCATAAGATAGGCTCTGATAGCAGTTCCAGTTCATGTTCAATTGAATTCACTTCCCATCATTTGCCAGTGGCACTGTAGACATCTCTTAGCCTTCTTTAGCTCCCTCAGCTCCTCTGTATATCATGGAGATTGCTGGGAATCATGTGCACAGAGAGACCAATCAAGTGCAATCTGATCCAAGGCTATGGCCCCTCTCCCATTTCATGCAGCACCAAGGCTTTGATGAGAGCATGTAGCAGGTTTCCCAGAACAACCCCAAGCTGGGTCCATTAGTCATCTGGGGTGCGCCAATCTAACAGGTGTAGCCTCCTTGCAGAGGTATGTGCCAGACAATTGAAGGCTCACCAGGGATGGTCTGACCATGACAGGAGAAACCAATATCTTCCCCCAATTCAGGAGCATTCTGCCACTGATCTGACAGAAAAATTTGGTGAGGCATATGACCACCAATCTGTTGATTTAATGTTTCTTGCTGTTTTTGCGCCACCCAGAATCCACTGGAGTTAGGCAGCCAATACATTTACATGAATAAAATAAAATTTTTAAAAGAAATAGCTCATGCCTATGGATTTGCAGTGTGCGTGAGTGTGTGTGTGTGTGTGTGTGTTGGTGTTGTATGTGTGTATATGTCTGGAATTGATCTGTTGCCTTGTAGCACCTGCTTCAGCTTGCCTGAACTACAGACTCCCAAAGTTTTTGTTTCAGTTTATTTTTTGGATTAAGCCAAGACCCACATTAGGAGAGGTTTTCCCCTTCAGTCCTCTCCTGTTTCCCCAGATGGCTGGTGTGGAAAGAAAAAAGATTTATAGCAAAAGAGAAGGGGAGTGCCAGCAAGGAGACTTAACTTGCCAGTCGCTGTTCACCCACAGATGCAAGTTACCACAGAACAGAAGGACCTCACTGGAGGGGCTGGTTCGATCCCAAGGACACCTCTTCCCTCATTACAGATACATTTACCACTTTAGTGCCTAACTGTGTGTCTTTTCGGAGTTGTTTAAAATAAATGTATGGCATCTGTTGTTTCGTTCTTCCACCTCCGACTACTTATTTGGTGTCTCTTCTAAGTTATTGGCTCTTAGTATTTATACATGCACTGAGTAATCTCACTACGTTTCAAGTATTTCAATTCCTACAGTGCGTCAGTTTCCATGATTCCTTTGTACATTACCCAATTCATAGGAGCAACAATAGAAGACTATCATTGCTATATGTTTCATTGCTATCCATTGCTATATGTTTCAAGCATATACCGGTACATTTTCCTTAATAAGAGCCCATACCCAACTGCTGGGCCATATGGTAGCTGCAATTTAAATGTGTTTTGCCTTTATTTTAACCCTTACAGAAATGATATTTCCATTCTGCTTCTCTGGGCATAGGTGTAAAATAGCTCTTTTTTTGTAACAGTGACAGTGTTGGAAGGTACCTTGGAGGTCATCTAGTCCAGGGGTGTCCAACCCCTGGGCCATGATCTGTGCAAGTGGTGAGCGTATACAGCTCCACTTCTGCAAGTGACGCACATACACCTGCCGCTCACATGGAACCGTCCTGTCTCCCCCCTACCAGACCACCAAACTAGAAAGGTTGGGGACCGCTGATCTAGTCCAACCCCCTGTTCTCTCAGGAGACTATACTATTTCTGATAAATGGTTATCCAGTCTCTTCTTAAAAGCCTTATGTATGCAGACTGAGTAAAATGTTTTAACAAAAATATCATTTTATTTTGTTTTATTAATAGGAACCTTTTGGATAGAGATACATTTTCAAAATCTGATCCAAGTAAGTATTATTTTGGTATTCCCCTTTTGGAATAAGGCAGTGAAGAGATAATGCATAAATAATGTATATTATTTGCATAAATAATGTTCATTACAAAAGTATCATTTCAGATACCCCTTCCCTGAAATGCACTGTTGAATTGAGATTTTACTGTAGGAATTTAAAAACCAGATATTGATTGGCTGATTGAACACCAGGACCTATTTGAATGCAGTTTTGTGGTAGGCTGTGCTTAGAGATATGAAAGCTTGAAAAAGAAATTGTGGATATTTTATGTCTGTTTTACAAGGCCTATTTTGTTTACCAAAATTGATAAAGTAGGCTATGAAGTATTTTTTAATAAAGGAGAATATTTGTAGCTCAGGATTGACGTGAGGGGTCCTTGGTGCTCTCTGAGCTTGCTTGCTTTCTTGCAGATGTTTCATTACTCAAACTAGGTAACATCATCACTAGCACTGATGATGTTACCTAGTTTGGGTAATGAAACATCTGCAAGAAAACAAGCAAGCTCAGAGAGCACCAAGAAATGTTTTTTTTATTTTTAATATATAACAATCAAGATGTTAAAAATAGAGAAGCTTGTCAAGAGACAAATCTCAGTAGAAGCATGAATTCTATTACATTCAGCCTTAAAATTAATGTAGCCACTGTTTTCCATTTAAGTCTCTTTCCTTTACTGTTGTACAATAAAATATATTACATATATTTATTATATGTATACAATATAATATATTATATTTTTATAGTTAAAATGACACTTTTAAAAAGTGATGTAAGGGATTGGCAGTAGTTTTTATGGCTGACTGTAGTAGGCCATGTTTAGTGTGGAAGGGATAAAATAAAAAAGTAGACTAAGCCAAGATTATCATTCCCCCCTTTATGCCCCAGTGCAGTAGACAAGTGTTGAACTTTGAAATTTCTAAAATAAATCTATTTTCCGTGAAATCTGGGGAGGGGTCTTTGTTCTCTCTATGGGCTCTTCCTCGGGGGAGGCATACAGCCTGTGAATTGTATACTCAAGTGTCAAGTTAACAGGAATGGATAATTCTGGTAAATTTGAGTGTTTTTTAGTATACATTAAATTCTGACTCAGATGCCTATTTTTAAAAAATACAATTATCTGTATATATATATATAAATAAACAAATAAAACTACATACAAATATTCAAATCCCAGATATGAATTTCAGTTCATTAACTCTTAAATATAATTTGTGTTATGTAATTTTAACATCTGCCTAATATTATATCTTAAATATTAGTCTATAATGGAATGTTCATTTGCATACATTTTTTATATTGATTGTTTTTTCTTCTCTTCTGCAGTTTGTGTTTTGTACACCCAAGGGATGGGAAATAAAGAATGGAGAGAGGTAATGTTATATATAGTAGTTGAGTACTGTCATATAAAAGTAATATGTACTGGTGTGAGAATTCTTTGCTTTCCAAGAACTGGCAAGGACCAGCATAGCAAATGTATACACAAATACTTTATTACAACTTCCCCAATAACAGGATATTGCTTGGGGTTAACTCTACCCTTCTAGGTTTTGCAAGTTGTTGTTGCCGCCATGTAAATGTCTTGAATCCTTTATACTCAGTCTCTAACACTCAGTTCAAACAAAAGACTCAAAATCTATTAAGTAGCATACAATCTTTTTTCTTTTTCCAAATGTTCTTGCACTAGTTGCAATGAGTTGTGGTCCTTTTCTAGTTGTTACCAAGTCCAGGCAAAACTCCAAGCAGGACTCCCTCCAGGATATGTTGTTCACCGCAGTTTGTGGTCCTGGCAGTTGACTTGTTGTTTGAAATAGCTGCCAATAGAACATAGAATCATAGAGCTGGATGGGACCTTGAAGGTCTTCTAGTCAAATCTGAGCAGGAAGGCAGGAGAATGGCTATGCCGGTTGTCCAGTCTATTATTGAAAACCTCCACAACTCCAGGAGGCAAGCTCTTTCATTGGTAATTGCTCTCATTGTCAGGAAATTTCTCCTTAGTTCTAAGCTATATCTCTCTTTAAGCTTCCACCAATTACTTCTTGTCCTGCACTCTGGAAGACTATCATACCCAGTATTTCTCTTTGTTAAATTAGACACACTGCTGGCTCATATTTAAGTGGTAGTCCATTAGGACACCTAGATCTCTTTCACATTTACTACTTCTGAACCAGGTACCACCTATTCTGTACCTGTGCATTTGGTTTTTCCTGCCTAAGTGCAGGACCTTACTTTTCTCACTACTGAACTGCATCTTGTTGGATAGCGCCCAGTGCTCAAGTCTGTCAAGATCCTTCTGAATCTTGAGTCTATCTTCCAAAGTATTAGGTGTTCCCCCCAGCTTGGTGTCGTCTGCAAATTTGGTACATTCTCCTTCTAGATCAGTGGTTCTCAACCTGTGGGTCGGGACCCCATTTGGGGTCGATTGACCATTTCACGGGGGTCGCCAAGCAAGGCTGTCCGCCATTTTTTTTGTCCTCCATTTTTTTTGTCCGCCATTTTTTTCCCCTTTTCCGGCGGGTGCCTTACCTCCCTTGGGCTGGGCCAGCTGGTGGTCGGCCTGCTCCGTCTCTGCCGCTTGCCAGCTACGCCTCGGCCGGCGCAGGGGGCAGAACCACGCATGCGTGGCGCTCCCGGGCAGGGAAAGTCCTCGACGTACGACCGGTTGGGTAGTCCTCGACTTACGACCGGTTTAGTCCTCGACTTACGACCGGTTTAGTCCTCGACTTACGACCGGTTGGGGTCGCGGCATTAAAAAGGTTGAGAACCACTGTTCTAGATCATTCATGAAGATGTTAAAGAGTACTGAGCCCTGTTTGCAATTCCTTTCCTCCTACATCCCTTTTTTTCTATTCTACCTTAGCATTTGCATTTGTAAGCTAAGAGCGGGGGGGGGCGAGGGTCAGTCTGCTTCTGGATGTTGGCAAGTCCTTGAAAATGCCAGGGTGTGGCTCAGTTATCATAGGCAGCTGGAACACTAGCTTGCAGGCTTGTGAGATAGTTGTGAGGGAATGTATGACTGCATGAGGGAAGTGAAGGTGGGAAACATTTCTGCCTGGCTGCAAAGCACAGATCACAGCCATTCCCTCACAACTGGCTCTATTTATATATCATGCAGCACAAGATTTGAGCATGAGGTTGAAGGCTGGAAAAAGTTTAGTATTGTACAGGTTACCCTATCTTCAGATGCACTTGCCCAGGAGATGCGAAAGATGTTCTTCTGGCACACCATGCCTAGAAACGTCTTTGGACAATTTTGGCAGGGTCACCAGTTGTGCCTAGAAGCTTCAGAATGCAACTACTTGCTGACAGGAAATATCCGGTTAAGTTGAATAACACCTATTCTATTAAATGCTGAACTGATTACTGATAGGTTTCTGGGACTAATTCATAGTATTAAATATTTGCTGTAGAGGATTTGGGCCTTGGCTCTCCAGAAGGTAGAAATTTCCTGTGATGCCTGGGAAGCAATGCTATAGGTGTGAACCCCTAGAAAGATCAGAGAGTAGGAACCTATAAAATAACATTCTCTGTAACATTATTTTAGATCACCTCTCTCCATAAGGTTAGACTGGCCTCACACTTTTAGCCTTTAGAAATAATCTATTCCATTGGGCTTTGGGGGATGGAATTGGAAGACAACATTGGTCTTAATAGATTTATTTTGAAAAATGTTTGGATATTAAGGATATTATAAATATATATTATTGTAAGCTGTCTAGATTCCCTTGAACTGGTGGTATACAAATAATTGTAAATAAATAAATAATGAAATATGTGTTGCAATGTAATAATTTACCTACTTGTGTCCATTGTTTGGAGGAAAATATGAAAGGCCAGGATTTACACTGTGATATCTTAAGGTGATTTTCATCATTTTCACATCATCATGATAAAAAGGTGACAGACTGGGATAAATGACTTCTTAATGAAATCTGAATATTTAGCAAAAGCATAATTTGAAGCAAATTGGACAACAACTTTTTCTTATTAGACCCCTTTGCAGTCATTTTTGGATTTAAGTAGAAGAATAATATTAACCTATTACATAGATCAGATAAATATTTGGGAATAGGTTCTGAGAATACTTATTTCTGTAAGGATTGAAAGTTTCTCTACTAGTACATTTTAATTAAAGTCTCTCATTTTCTCTTTTATCTCCTTTAAACTGGCCCATGATTTGTTCATATATATTCATATTTTTATTTGGTATTTTTACTTGAGGTGTACATGTACAGAAAGATAATTATATACTGATGCACTTTCTTTAAAATATTATTTTATAGTTTGGAAGAACAGAAGTAATTGACAACACTTTGAACCCAGATTTCGTAAGAAAATTTATAATGGATTACTTTTTTGAGGAGAGACAGAACCTGCGATTTGATTTGTAAGTTTACTAATAAACTTGGATTTTGATAATATAAGTGTATTCATTATCAGAATAGTACAGATACCGGGACTATTTTGTCAGTAAACTACTTGTATTAGATAAGTCATATTTTATTATAGCAGTTTAAATTGTAATAAATTGCTGAACTGATTTTTAAAAATATAATCTGCAGTAAAAAAATATTTTCTAAAATCCTAGTTTTCACTATTTTGTAGTATATTTCCAGGTTAAGACAGTGTGAAAACTGTCCTGTGCTGCAGGCAAGTCAAGATGTATCAATTTATCAGAAATAACAGCAGAAATTATTTCTTATGTATCTCACAAAAATGTAGCAGGTAATATATGAAACCATATTACCACAATCTGTTGTTTCTTTTGCCAAAAGATAAAGACAATTTAAGTGATAAGAGTCAGAAATGAACTCTATGCTCTTACTATGCAATGTTTGCACAGGTTTGTAGAATTAAACTCAAAAACATTACCAGTATCTTTTTGTTTTATAAAATCAGTTTTGGCAGAGTATATTTCCCAAATTGAAAAATAGAATACAATACCACAAAATATTTTTCTTGTTAAATAAGTTATAAATAAGACTTGGAGTTTCTGATTCTAACTTTGTATGAGAAGCTTAGTTTAAATGTTCAAAAGCCCATCCAGTTTTTGTTATCTTTTTTAATGCATTTCCAGTGGGCTTTGTACTAAAGTTGTGAAGCAATACTTAAATAGATACTATAATCTTAGCAGAGTACAAATCAGAAAACAAACAAGATTTCATAATTATATCTTTTGTGTTCTGCCAAATGCACTGGAATGCCAGTTAGAATCAGGGATTTCCACTTACTTCCTATTTGTGTTATGCATGTTGTTTATCGCTTTTTGTTTGTTGGCTGGTTTTCCGTTTTGGAGATACATAATTGATTTAACCACTGGATGCAAGGTTAAGTTAAAACTGGAAAGCAGGTTTCACACATAGTAGGTTATCTTATTAATTGTCTCTCTTACTATATACTGTAACTTTAGGATGCAAGTACCTGCAAACTCCAGTATGTCCTTAAATATTTTTGCTTTAAAATATTAGAGTGAATAAAGTGAATATATCTTTTCTTTATAGGTATGATGTTGATTCTAAGAGTCCAAACCTTTCAAAGCATGTAAGTGTGTTAATTTACAAATTTATCCATATAGTATTTTTTGTTAATTGGGAATCTGGGAGCCAGTTGGGTATAGTGATTAAGGCACAGACTAGAAATTAGTCTCAACTTAGGCACAAAGGTATCTGGGTGATTTTGAGTCAATCATCCTCTCAGTTATAGGAAGAAGGCAGTTGCAAACCACTTCCAAAAATACTGCCAAGAAAACTTGCCCAGGCAGCCTCCAGGAGTCAATACTGGCTTAAACAATGAAAAAATGTGGGAGGAGAATCTGGTTCATCACATGGGAACATCATATTGATTTACACAAAATTAGCATTTTGAATTAATTTCTAAGCCTGGGGCTCTGGAGTTTACTGAGGGAATCTGAGGTCCCCTTGGAAAACAAAATATTTATATTCTATCAAACTGGAATGAAATTCACAAGAAAGATTATGAGGTAGGGATGAAGTGAGATGTTGGAGCAGGTATTAGTTTAAAGCAGACATGTCAAACACAAGGCCCGGGGGCCGGATGTGGCCTGCGAAGTGGCTTCATGTGGCCCGCGAAGCCATCCTGGAAACAGTGAGGGAACGGCCTCCACTGCCTTGGCCCTGGCAAAATGTACAATTTTGTGGTGCCATCTATGCTGAAACGTATTCAGTCTTAGCTCCACAAGGCCGTCTAGAAACAGCGAGGAACCAGCCCCTGCTGCGTTGCCCCCGTCCCCTGGGTGCATGCTGGGGAGGTGTCACCCTTTGTGAGGAATGAAGAAATCAACCATGCCTTGGTGCTTGCCCCGATCCCACCCCCTTCTGCCAGAGACCCTCAGATCTGTCCCACTCCTGCCCAGGCCCCCACAGGCACCCTTGACGCGAACGATATAGAGCTGGCCATGCCCACCCAGGAGGCCACACCCACTCTATCCACACCCACTAGTAGGCTGCACCCACCTTGGCTACACCCACCCGGCCCCCCGAGGGCAACCACAATGCTGATGCGGCCCTCAATGAAATTGAGTTTGACACCCCTGGTTTAAAGCTTGCCACTTTATGTGTCTTTAAAAAGTATATGAACCTTTTTTGTTTTCAGATAAAATGTGGTAATGTGTTCCATTCAAATTAGTAATATCTGTAGCAAATTTTATGTACATAGTTGGAAGGTACTGAGAACAGTGAGTATGTACATTGACTCTTGATTTACCCATGCTCATTCTGTACTCATAAACTACAATTCTTGCATCCAGAAATAATTTGTTTTATTCATTTATTTATTAAATTTATATGCCACTCACCTCACTTTTAAAGTGACCTTGAGTGGCTTAATTTAATTATTCCTAATTATGAATTTATAACTAAATTGTTCATAAGTATTGCGTTTCTTGTGCTGATAAATGTAGCGAATGTGGATGGAATACTGCAGATGGAACAATGTCTAAGCTCCATAACTTTGTGCGGTTTTTCAGGATTTCTTGGGACAAGTGTTCTGTACACTAGGAGAAATCGTTGGGTCACAAGGAAGCAGATTAGAAAAGCCAGTTATGTAAGTACATTTTTAAAGATACAGATTTAGTAGTGCTATGTTGTTACAAGCCCGGTGTTGTTTTCATAACATTTTCATAATGTTTACTTGTTTTCATAATGTTGATCTGAAACTGATAGAAGAGAATATTTGTAGCTCAAATTGAATTGTGGGGTGCTCGGTGCTCTCTGAACCTGGTGGTTTTCTTGCAGATGTTTTATTACCAAACTAGGCAACATCATCAGCACTGAAAACAGCCAAGCTCAGGGAGCACTAAGGACTCCACTGATCTGAAATTACAGGTAATAATTATATCCCAACAAAGTCGTTGTTTGAGATAGTTGTTTTCTCACTCAAACAGAGGGGACTTTTTCATTTCAAATCCTGTAGGTATAGAATTCCCTTCCAATTCCCTTTCCTGTCCGATGAAATTTAATTGTTGACTTGGTTTTGAATGTATGATACCTTTGTCTTGATTTTTAAAATTGCATTGTAAAATATAGCTGCCTAAAATACAGTTACATGAAGAATTTAAGTATCTAAAATAAATTCAAACATTTAAAAATATTTTCTTTTTGTCATATGTTACATAAATAAAACATTATATAAATGTATATAATGTCAAAAAAATCAGAAACTAGAGTACTTCTCCCTAGATAAAGATACATTCCTATTGCTGTGAAATAAATGTTTTAAATAAGTCCATGAATAGTAAAAGTAAGTTATCTGTTTGGCAGATTGAAACTTCCTTGGTGGAACCTGGTTGCCAAAGTAAAAATGGCTGATCTAAGTAGGCTAAAGAAGTGTGTATTTGTTGGTGGAGGGAGACTAGCTGCTGCTTTCATTTGGAATGATTATGTATTGTTGCATACATATGCTTTGATGTGACATTATATATTGCTATGGGACTGTGTGTGATACCTTTATTTATTTATTACACTTATATGCTGCCCATCTCATTCTGCAAAGCGACTCTGGTACATATTGCTGCTTATAGTTTATAGACATTTATTGTGGCTGGATATCTTTTCAAGTGCTGTACAGGTAGTCCTCATTTAGTGACTGACTCATTTGGTGACCAATAGAATGGTACTCAGAAAGCAACTTTGCAACCAGACCTCGTACTTATAATCTTTGCAAGTCTGTAGAGCAAAGAAGAGCTGAAGCACAGGTAGTCCTTTTGTACAGTGGCAATGAATGAACGGAGTTTCAACCTATGCCCAAAAATACAGCCTTTGCAACAGCCCCATGGTCATGTGATTAAAATTTGGGCCCTTGGCATTTGTGCCCCACTGAATCATGCTGCAATTCCTGCCACTTACTTATCTCTGCCCATCTCAGCCATTCACCAGCATGCATAAAGTTACGATGGATCTGGAGGCCTCGGCCTGCTCACTGGCTATTTCTCCCTACCTCATCAGGCCCTCTCCCCACACTACCATGCCCTGGGCCTCTCCCATCCAATCATGCCCGGCTCCACTTATCTTTGCCTTTTTCTGCAGCTGTGGATAGGCAGGCTCCACCAATGCAAGGCATATCTATAAAGCTAGTATTTGGGATCTTTGTGAAGGCTAGAAGACACTTTCTACTCTACTTTTCTAGCCTTCAAAGAGATCATGTTCACTAGGTTTCTAGCTGCACCTCCCATTGGCTGTGTGCACCTGTTAGTAGCTGCAGAAAATGGCAAATGTAATTGGACCTGGATATGGTGGGATGAGTAGAACACAAGGGTCTCCTGGCCTGAAGAGATTTCTGCATACTGGTGGGTCCCGTAGCCAGCCAAGGCCTCCCAGCCCATGGCAAGTTTCCACATATCAGTAAGCACTGGGCTTCCCAGGGTCTCTCTTACCTCCTGAGGCACTCCTGCATGATGACCACAACTGGGAGAGCTTAATGACCGCAACTGGGAGAGCTAGGATTGAGGTTGTTGAATGAAGTCACAGTGTTTCATTTAACAACCACTTCACTCAACAACTGAGATTCCTATCCCAATTGTAGTCATAAGCAGCCACTTAATGACTTGGCAGTCCCAATTATGGTTGCTAAACAAAGACTATCTGTACTGTTATGCCAATCTTAATGCTTATATGTACTGGGCCCCTTGCATGTTGTCAGCATATAGGAAGTCTTTGCTGACTATCTGTATTTGTGTTTACTGCATTCCTGCACATCTTTATTTCCTATGCCAGTGGTGGCGAACCTATGGCACGGGTGCCAGAGGCGGCACTCAGAGCCCTCTCTGTGGGCACGTGTGCCGTCGCCCCAGTCCTAGGCTTTCAGCTGGGTTTTATAAAACCTTTTCACTTTAGGCCTCCGCCGCCATGTGTAAAAAAAAAAAAGGTTCAATCAGTCAATTTCAACTTCTCGCGGGAAAAAAAAAGATCTTGCAAAGTTGGAATTGATTGATTGAACTTTTTAGGCCAGCCAGTCTGCCATTACCACCGCAGCCACGCCCACCCAGTGGGCCACACCCACCCAGCACCCGACGATGTATAAGTGGGTTTTGGGTTGCAGTTTGGGCACTCGGTCTCTAAAAGGTTCGCCATCACTGTCCTATGCTATAGTGCTGTTTTTATGCAGTATGTTTTCATATGTTGCAGTATTTATATATACAACTTATACACAATATACATAATCATGTCTCAGTGTCATTTTCCCTTGTTTACTGCCGCATCATAATCTTAATCTTAATTCCCTGGGCATGCTCCTAAGTGTTGCTTTGTATATTTTCATGGGATGTTCTTTGTTTTATTGTTCTTGCTTTCTTTGCTTGTTGCATGCTTTTGGATATGTCTGAAAGAAGGATTGGACTGAGTAGCCTGACTTTGTGTTCATTTCCAGTTTTTGGTTTGATCCATTTTGTGCTGCTTACATCGTTTCTGAGATCACTGCTATATTCAGTTGCTTTGTAGCCTTTAAAGTAATAGATTATGTGGTAGAGTTATTGAAAATCTCTTCTCAGCCTTAACTTCCCATCATTGAAACAAACAAAAAAAGTGGTCTTGAATTACGTTTTAAGCTATTGGACAAATTATGGATATAAAGAAGTAGTCAAAGATTTTTTTAAAAAAACACGTATATTATTAGACATTCAATGGGGAATATTGGGCATTTATTTATCTATTTATTTGGAAAGTAACAGAGGCTGATAAATATAGCGAGTCAGGCAGTTCGGCCATCATAGTAAAAGAAAAGTATTCTTCCTTCCCTGTAGTCCTATAAGACCTTATTGATTTATTGGCTTTCCCTAAAGGTTGCATTGTTGTAAGGTGTTCTGGGGAATGTGAAGTTAATAACATTAGTACATTTTTCTATCACTGCACAAAACTGTCCAATAGAAGTTTACCCAGTAGCTATTTTATTATAGATAATGTATTATACAGGGGGGCAGTGGCTCAGCAAGTAAGACGTTGAACTTGGTGGGTGGAAAGCCGGCAGCCCAGGTTTGAGACCTGAGTGCCATCCAACACCTACCAACTTATCAGTAGATAAATAGATACCACGTTGGTGGAAGGTAATAGCACTCTGTGACATCATGCTGGCCACATGACTGTAGAAGTGTCTTTGGATAGTGCTGGCTCAATGGCCTTGAAACAGAGATGAGAATCAGCCCCTATAGTCAGCAGTGACTAATGGAGTAAAATCTGTAGGGACTTCTTTATCTTTATTTTTAATGTATCATACATTTGCTATAAGGATGTGTTATGGTTGTTAAGGCAGAGATCCCCAACCTTTTGGGCACCAGGGACCGGTTCCATGGAGAGAGGTTTTTCCACAGACCGGGGGGGGGTGTGCATGGTTTTGTGTGCTGCCTGCATCCCACGAATGGGGCTTTGCTTGTTTGTGTGGACTGGTTGCTGGCATGCCACAGACCGGTACTGGTTCACGGATTGGGCCTTGGAAACCCCTGTGTTAAGGTACTCACATCTAGTCTGATTAAGTGCATTACTATAAATTATTTATATATTTGCAGTCTTCCCTAATTGAAGAACATTTTCTCTTACTCTGCTTTATATAAGCAGGAAAGATTGTTTTATGTAATCACACTATCATTGCTATAGTTTTTTTTTAATTTTTAACTTTTCTTTCATAGTAACTTAAATGTGTTTTTGTATTGACACGTAGAGTGTGTCTTCCTAAATGTAATAAATAAATAAACAAAGCACTTGTGATACATTAAGCGTAGTATGAGTGCTGTGATTATTCAACCTACATCCTCCCACTTTTTAAAAATTAGTTATGTTGGTTTTTTTAAGAAAAAGAAATCAAGAAAGTCTTCACTTTAAAGAAAAGGCACTTTGTGCCCCAGAAAGCAGAAAAATGGTAAATTGACACCCACTATTTCTGTGCCATGTAAGGCATGGACCTACCCTACTAAGTTTGCTTGCAACTTCTCTGTGAGCCTATCTTAGTTGATTAGCTCCAAATATTTGAAGCATGGGAAAAATTTAAATTCAAGAATTGTAGGTCAGTAGTACATTATCTTTCTTTTTTTCTTTCCTGTCCTTTCAACTAGGGAAAAAGTACATATGTTAGTACTATTGAACTGTATATGAAAGAGCAAAGAAGTCTGATAAAAATCACCTAATGTTCTATTTGTTTGGAAACTTTCTTTACATTTATATTTCAGTTACTTATATGATTTTTTTTTTTACAGAGGAATTCCTGGGAAAAAATGTGGCACAATAATACTGACAGCAGAGGAACTGAACTGTTGCCGGGTAAATTAATAATTTTGGTTCACTGTGTGGCATTGCCAGTCATTATCTGTCAGCTCAACCTTACATCACAGGATTGTTGTAGGGAAAAATAGAAGGGAGGCACGTGGTACACAGTGCCTTGAGCTAATGGATGAAAGGTAGAGAGGGAAGGAAGAAACTAAGGAAAGTGTTTTCTAATAGTTAACTGGAATTAATAAAAACACTTTCACCTTTGACTATAATTCTTTGCAATAGCAACCAATTCCCTAAAAAGATAATGGCTCTCTAAAGTTGAAAAGATTCACTAAGACCAGAAAAATAAAATAAAAAGTTCAGATCTTAGCCCCATCATGCTCTGATTAGATGTATCCTAGGAGCACTGTTTGGTGCTTTTCACTTTTAATCTTTACATTGGAAGCATCCACAAACCAAAAGAAGCTTCTTCTGAATATCAGCATTATTTTCTAGATGACTGCTGAATTACAATTCTGTTTCATTGCATTACGAGCTGCTGCAAATCCACAGTATTGCATCAGGATTGGAAAAGCAGAAGTCACCTGTTAATCCGAAATTATCCAGCCAATGGTGCCAAAAAGAAATATATTTATCCAGCTCACAAAAGAGAGAGCGGGAGAGAGAGCACTCACTGCCTCTTTGGGGGAATAGTTTTGGTGATGCCTTCACCAGACACCTCAGTGTGGGTGGAACAATAGATCCTCTAGCAGTGGCAGCAGTAATGGTAGCATGGCCTCTGGCTACTTCAGTGAAGGAGGTTGCTGACCTCGGATGCTTTTCTCAATTTGGAATTATCTTAGGGCAGTGATGGCGAACCTATGGCACGCGTGCCAGAGGCGGCACTCAGAGCCCTCTCTGTGGGAACGCACGCACACCGTCGCCCCAGCCCTGCCACCCCCCCGTGACCCCCTCCTTACCAGCAGCTTCCCTGGAGGAGAGTCACCCCGGGCACAGCCTGCACAGAGCAGCGCAGCCAAGGACATGGCAGCCGGGCAGTGAGGACAAGACTCCGCCCTCGCACCCCATCGCATGCAGATGATGCTGTGGGGCGTGGACAGAGGGCGTAGCCGCCTTGACGCTGCTGGGCCGCCTGGGCGATCTGTGGTGGGCCGTGGAGGCGGTGGGTGGCCCTGCGGGCAGAAGAGGCGGAGGCAGGGCAGGGGCAAGGCGGTTTTGGGGCACTCGGTCTCTAAAAGGTTCGCCATCACTGTCTTAGGGCATGTAGCAACATTTCACTCCATATCAAAACACACTGATGTTTTCGTTCAACAATCTTTATTTCTGAGAATGAACAGGGAATATCATGATTCAATTTGTTATCTGCCCAGCTACTCAAAAGAGAGTTCAGAAATTCACTCTTGCCCCCCTTGAGCTGCGATAGATCCTGCAGTAACCACTGAGTCTGATATGTCTATTTTTCCATATCACTTGTAACTTTTCCCTCTTGCTGCTACCTTTTTGTAATTTTTCTGCTACGAATTTTATTGTAATTAGTATATGCTCTTAACATCTATTTCCATTCTTAGATGATACCACAGGAGGGCCAGATAAAAACTGAAAAAATAAAATGATATTCTCTGATATGGTAAAATGAGTATAATGGTATATATATAACTGGCAGAAAGGAAAGAAATCATTTCTCCTAATTCGTAGTTTGGTAATGAAAATAGTGACCCTGGGCTTAAAAATGTATGATACTGTTCCATCCTAGTAATAAAAATCCCGGCAACTAATAAATGTTTTAAAGAACTTTTTTTTTTATTAGCTTTATTCTTCATTTTAACTTTATTCTAAGTTATTAGTAAATTAAAAATTAAATTGTGCTTATCATTCTTTATGTAAATCATCCTCCACATGATTTATGAATTAATCTTTCTATTATCCTTTTTTTTTTAGGAAGCTGTTTTGATGCAATTTTGTGCAAACAAATTAGACAAGAAAGATTTTTTTGGGAAATCTGATCCCTTCCTGGTATTTTTTCGTAGCAATGAAGATGGCAGGTAGATGTTCTCATTCGTTCTGCTAAATATTCAGTCTTAGAAGCTTTAATAGTGATTACTGGATTCTCTTTGTGGTCTATGAAAATTTCTCTTTACTTTCATAGTGTTATTAGCTTTTCTTTATGGATCAATATCCCTCTAAATTATCTCTGTAAAAAACGGTAGTATCAATAAGAGAGATCTAGGTATTCCAGTGGGCCAGCCAATGCAGTCCTGAGCTGCATCAATAGAGGGATAGCATCAAAATCATGAGAAGTTATAATACCATTTTATACTGCACTGTTAAGGCCACACTTGGAATACTGTGTCCAGTTCTGGTTATAACAACATTAAAAAAAGAGGCTAAGACTCTAGAAAGCTTACAGAGAAGAGCAATAAAGATAATAAAGAGGCTAGAGGCTATATCATATAACGGTTGAGGGAGCTAGTATGTCTCTAGCCAATAAAAGAGAAGGATTAGGGGGGGACATGATAACTGTCTTCTAGTACTTGAGGGACTGTCATAAAGAAGAGGGGATTGGTTTATTTAATAAAGCACTAGAGAACAGAACAAAAAGTAATGGGTAGAATCTTGTTAAAGAGAGATCCAACCTAGAAGTAAGGAGAAATATTTTGAGAGAACAATTAATCAATGGAACCGCTTTCTTCTGGAGTTGTGAGTGGTCTATCACTGGAGATTTTCAAAAATAGACTGGACAACCATTTGACAGGAATGGTATAGGACAGGGGTAGGCAACCTTGGCTCTTTTATGACTCGTGGACTTCAACTCCCAGAATTCCTGAGCCAGCCATGCTGAGGGGAAAGGGAGAGGTTTCCAGGCTGAGTCGTGCTGGCTCAGGAATTCTGGGAGTTGAAGTCCACGAGTCATAAAAGAGCCAAGGTTGCCTACCCCTGGTATAGGATCTCTTGCCATGGGCAGGGGGTTGGATTAGAAGATCCCTGAGGTCATTTCCAACCTTCCGACAATTCTGTGTTCTATGTAATTTAAACATGTTGATTATGAAAGAATATGTAATTCCCCAGTGATAAGTTGTGATGTTAAGTAAAGGGAACAGTTATTACTAGATACCATCTCCAAAGCTATAAAAACCTTTCAATAGTTACCACAAATCTTATCCCCTGCTTTGCTTGCTTTGACTTCTGTCATATTTATCTTCTGCACCGATCGTGGTTTTTTAATTTACAAATGTTCATTCAAACTATGGGACATCGCATTTTTCAGAGTTTGTTCTCTGATGGCAGGCACTGAATAAATACAAAGTAAAATAAATATTTTGTTTGTTTTAGTTTCACAATCTGCCATAAGACAGAAGTTATAAAGAACACTTTAAATCCAGTATGGCAGGCATTCAAGTTATCGATCAGAGCACTTTGTAATGGAGATTATGACAGGTAAGTGAAGCCATTTTTGTTTAAATGTTTCAAAATGCTTATAAGATCATTCATTTTACTTGAATCCTTGTAAAAACTTTTAAAAATCCTTTTATAAATTTAGAATTCATAATAAATATTAATATTTTATTACTTGTTAAATTAAACATGAATACCTGACAACGCAATCTGATGTACATGTTTACTTAGATGTAAAACTAATAATCCATAATAATAATAATAATTCATAAGACTACAGCCTAAATGAAATATATATCATTGTTAGTATAACAATAGATGCTACTCTTTCCACAGATGATTGACAAGCAGATAAAAATCAAAATATCAGGAAACAAGAAGTTACTGCTGCTAGTACACTAAGATATTAATTACTGCTCTGTAATATTAAAAAGTAAACATTAATGATTATGCTTTCCTCAGGCCAAAATATTATTAAATTTTATGGAAATATCTTCTTGCTTAAAATAGATTGGGTAAAAATAAGACTAAGAAACTTCAACAAAATACATGGTACTCTCATTCATTTCCTAACATCTATCATATCAAGAGATAGGGATCTTGAGTACCACATTCAGTGCTTCTGATAAATAAACTCAATTTAGGTGATTGCCAACATTACTGATACAATCGCTACTTCAACTGATCTATCTTCTCTTCCCCCTTTGCCACCTTCAGTGTGAAACGTCAGGCTACATTATAAGCCACAGAATGGAGGAGGAAAGTTTCAGAGCAGTCTGTCAAGGTATTCTGAACTAAACCAAGTGAAGAAAAAATAGCATTTGCAGTTGACAAAATGAGTTACATGTTTGCATAGAAAATCTGCTGGCTTTCCTTTTCTTCATTTCATTGTCAGAATAAAGATTTTTTTCCCCCCAAATCAGAGAGATAAATTAATTATAATATATTTTCAGTGCAGAAATGCTGAATTATATAAATTAACCTTATTTTTTTTAAAAAAACACAAATATTTAGGAGACTTGTTCAGTCTCACATATTTGTCTCTGGACACTTGGCATCTTCAGTTAATATGCCAGATTTCTGCTTTCTTTAAAAGGCACAGCATTTTCACTAGCCAGTTTTCTTTGCTTTTTATAAGTGCCATCCATTATGGAATGCAAAATATTAATCTAGTGCACAACAAAAAATCACTAATTTAAAAGTATCCTATGAATTGTTCAGGTGCAGTTCATAAGATAATACGTCTTTCAGTATTTATCTAGACAAGTACAAATTATTATAGATCATGATTGTTTAAATAGTTTGGTTTTGCATGGAAATTAGTTGTGAGTCCCAACCAATTTTCAACTGAAACAGACTTGAAAAAAGGTATGGCCATGTCTGTAATATAAAGTCTTTGATTTTGGAGAACTGATAGCAATAATTATTAATAGACGATATATTGTTTAAAATATATTATTTTAAAGAAAATTAAGAAATACCATGAAATAAAGACTAAAATATTTCGTTTTGAAAGCAGGCCAGGTAAAATTATGGGTACAGTTCAGATTGATATGGACTAGAAAGAGTATGCTTACCCAAAATGCTAATATATTCTGAGGTTTGAAATATATAGCTTTCCGCACCTTCATTTTGTGTTACTTTGAACTTTAAACTTATGAACAAATATGGTAAACCATATATGTAGACAACATTTGACATTAGTGACTAAATGTAGCTAGACGTAATTCCTCAGAAGCAGCTTCATTAATTTATTATATGCCTGAACTGCCTTCCTCAGTAAATCATTTGACTCCAAATGATCTATTGATGTTTAAGAACCCAATCTGGACAAGCTGATAGGCTTCATCTGACTTGGAAATGAGAAAGAGGTAAAAGCCATTTTTAACAACATTGATTTCTTTATTCATGACACAAATTCAATGAAACATTCCTTCAGGGAAAACATTCCTTCATCTTGTCGAAGTAGAAATAGTAGTATAGGTTGTGACCTCTTATGAAGAGATCTGCAAACCTGAGGCTGAGATCTTTATTAGTCTTACAAGATGACTGTAATTTATAAACTCTGGCTTCGTATTAAGCAATTGTATTAATATTCATTCTTGTGAATGATTGCTGTCATGAAGAATTTGCTCCTGCCCCTAAAATATTTCTCTGAGAGTAGATCCAACAATCCACATATTTCCAACTGAGTGTTCTTTTAGTATATTATAAAATATCATACGGATAGTTTTATGTACTCTAGCAGCAGTATCTGCCTCATGGCTACATCTGCCTGTCAGTCATCTATGGAATGAGAAGTTGGGATAACTGGACCTACCCTCAGAGAAATGTGTTTTTCAGGTAGGGAAAATCTCTATTATTTTTTCACTTATACAATTTAATTAAAAATATTTTGTTTCATTACACTTATGTAGTTTTGTTCATCTATCATTTATTTACATTATATGCCTGTAGATCCTTTTACATTCTACCCATGCTTATTTCTCCCTAAGTCATAAAAATATTAGAATGACTGCTAAAAGTTACCAAATAAGTAAGAACAGATATTGAATGCTTTGTGCCAATGCCTGAAGATTTGGTTGATGCCTATCCATGTATTAATTTATTTGTTTAATTAAAAAGTTTAGTATTTCAGTTTTTTAAAATACAAAATATGAAATATTTACAATATCTCATTCCTTCATTACAATAAAATGTAGGTTACATAGACCAGTTTGGGGAAAATAGTTGTGTTAAAGCCAAGTGTTTATTAAACTTGTATTTACATCAGTCCAGTCAACTGATGTAATTTATGTCATTTGCATCAGTTTACTTCATTTATTTTTTAACATTTGTATTATGTATATAATTTTATGTAAATTAAGTGAAGTACATAATTATATAAATGATATCAGTAGATGTAAATGACATATATTAAAGCAGTTGCCTAGACTGTTTTGAGAACAGTGGATTTTATTATTTGGAAATTAAATCTCATCTGAAATTCTGTCTGTTGTATCTGAAATCTGTTGAAGAGAGATCTACAAAACTGAGGTTTTACTGTATCTTCTCCCCTGTGGTATCTTAAGTTTGGATACTCACGTTTGGAATATCAAACAGGTTAAGTAAGATGTATATTTTTTCTCAGTCAAACAAAGAAAAATTGGCAAGATCTTTGAGTAACTAGTTTGACTTTAAAGGTTTTTTATAATGATTTTAGATTCAATTATATATCATCTTAATACTTGCCTCATAAAAGAGAATTTTATGAGAATTTTATCTTGAGAATTTTATCTTGAGAATTTTATAAATGAATTATATTGTCCTTTAAATTTGAAATGGCTGGCAGTGATAGCACAATTCAAATAATTGTATTTTTTACTCTAGAATGTTTTCTTTATTTTTTTACAGAACAATTAAGGTAGAAGTGTATGACTGGGATAGAGATGGAAGGTAATTATTATATGCACTTCACTAAATGTATAGAAGATATAGCATTACCTATATTTTTAATACTAACTATTTGGGGTGTTATGAAGGTGCATTTATCAGTTAATTTGACTGAAACCTTTAAGATGGGAATATGCATATTAATAGAAAAGACATGAATCTTAGCAGCTCTTATTGCTTGCCGTTTCCTTACTTTTGCTGTCATTTATATACACATATACAAATACAAACACATATATACATACATACACTGTACTTCTACACTGGGCATACTGGTGTATGAAAAAAAACCCTGATAAAATGCATTTGCCCCTTCACTTTTGAGAGACATGCTTTGGATTTTTATTTCTTTTAGCACAGGGAACCCCAACCTTTTGGGCGCCAGGGAACCAGTTTCATGGAAGATAATTTTTCCACAGACCAGGGTGGGTGGTAGTTTAGGTTTTGCTCGTTCACCCACAGCTTACCTCCAGCTGTGTGGCCCAGTTCCTAACAGGCCATGGACGTGGGGGTTGGGGACCCCTGTTTTAGCAATTAGTTAATTTTTGAAAAAATGCCTGATGTGATGGTATTTTTATCAAGAATCAAACTTTCTTTCTTTGATGCTTTTGACCGTTCTTTAAAAAAAATAATGACTTAATAACCAGACTTTTGGCTCTTTCATTTAAGTATACATACATTTCTCAGCTCCATTAACTGCTCTGTCTCCCTGTCCAATTAGTGGTTATTCCACAACCTAAGCATTTTATGGGTCACTGCCTTAATTGTCTCTTGGTCAGCAGCCCTCTAAAATTTGCTACTTCAAACATTAGCACTGTACTTTTTGAACAGAATCTTTAATGTTTCTTGATAACAGTGTGATATTACAGAAGATCAACTAGTGGCCAAGTGCAAACCATTGAGAATATGAACATTGGAAAGACCTGTGCTTTTATTATTAAGCTTATAGAGATTTGAAATACTGAAATCTATAGTCTCCAAAATTGTGAACAATTTATTTAAAATAACCTAGATAAATATATTAACATACAGTATGTCATTGTAATGCTTGATTCTACTAATGTGAATATTTCTTTGTGTTTCTAGTCATGATTTTATTGGAGAATTCACAACAAGCTATAGGGAATTATCTAGAGGCCAGTCACAGTTTAATGTATATGAGGTAAAGAATTAAATTGCTCTCTCTCTCTCTCTCTCTCTCCTCTCTCTCTCTCTCCTCTCTCTCTCTATCTCTGTGTGTGTGTGTGTGTATTTCCTTATTTTAAGAAATTAATACTTATCACCTCAAATCTTTACTTAAAGTTTATTTGAGAAATTGAGAAAAAGTAAAAACAGTCTTTGGCTGTTGTCCCCAAGATGCTTTTTCCAAAGGGCAACGGGACTTTCTTTTTTTTTTCTTTGAAAATATTTTGCTTCTCATCCAAGAAGCTTCTGAACTGAAGATGCTTCTTGGCTAGGAACCAGAATATTGAAAACCAATAAGAAATTGATCTGACTGGATAGAGAGATGCTTTAGGTTGTATGCCAGTTGCACCCAATTCTTGCTCTGTTCACGGTCATTTACGCCCTAGTCATCTCCAGATTGGACTGCTGTAATGTGCTTTACATGGAGTAGGCTTTAAATAATATCTGAAAGCTTCAGCTGATATAGAATGCAGTGGTGCAGGAAGTTATGTGTACTCCTAGGATAACACATTATACATCTCTGCTCTGTTTGGTGCATTAGTGGCCAGTTTTTTTCCACTGACTTTCTCATTCCCTCTCTCCTCTCCCTGTTACGTCTTACTTTCCAGTCCTTCCTATAATTAACTTCAAAGAAAAAGATATAGTAGCAGCCAAGGAGCCCATGCAAATTCATCTTTGCTTTTGAAAAGCTAGTTGTTTGGGGAAGTGTGTATAGTGGATGTTAAAGGGATTCAGTTGCATTCTAAAGGTGTATGAAACAAGAAAAAACTTGCATTAATATTGAATATGCTTTATTTACTTATCTTCCTAGGTAATAAATCCAAAGAAAAAGGCAAAAAAGAAAAAGTATGTTAATTCAGGAACAGTTAAGTGCCTGGTTTTTATTACTACGTTTCCCTCGTTTGTATGTATCCTGAAGTAAGTTATGGTTCGTTGCAGTCAGCCAGATGTGCCATTTTTGTCCACCTAACAAGTCCTTCCCAAGGACCTAGGATAAGTAGATGTGGATGTTTTATGGTGTTGGAGATATTGTTGCAGGATGTAAGTTGTTCTGAGCAATTGGCCCATCCTGTGTAAGCTGACTCAGGGCACTTACAACATTAAAATAAAACTATAAATATATAAATTCACATTACAATTACTGCAGTTAAATTCTGGAAGAATTTGCGTAAGGAGCTTCCAAAATTTATCATCACTGAATTTAGATTGCTCAAAATATTAAAAAATAGTGAGTAAGACTTGGTCTGATATAGTTTTGAGATTTTCATTTAAGAGTTAACATAGTCTGGTTAAAATGCTTAGAAATAAATATAAAGCCTGAATAATTTTCTGACTTAGGAAACTGTAATTTCCTAGAAGTTAAATTATCAATAATAAAATTCATATGTGAAAATTTGAAGCTCTTTCAATGAATATGTCATTTAACAGAAGCCAATAATTCTTCCAAAACCTTTCAGAAATTTAATATAAATGACTTAGTTATTCTGAGGAAACAAAAACAGATAACTGTACTATTATTCTTATTCACATATGTGAAGTGAAACTAGTAATAATAACCTTATACTTTAAAGTTTTGTCTCGCCATGTTTTGTTTCAATATTTACACAGTTGGCAATCATTAATGCTAGACCAAGCAGTACAGTACATTAATTTAGGAGATAATCCTGGTAGTGTCTGAAAACAAAAATGCATGCATGCCTTCGGATAGAAACTTTATTTCACTCATTAATCAATAAAAGTACATTCAATAAACTGAACAATACAAAAAAGTATGCTCTAACAAGAACTATTAGCGACATGTAGCAAAGTGTTGCTATTTTTAGAGAAATAAATTTATTTTAATTGTTTAATAGATAATAGAATAAAAGTTTGAGTACCTTGAAAATTTAAACAAAAGGGGTAAACTATTATTGTCCCTGTAGAACTTGGCAATACAGAAGAACATGGGCTGTGGTTTCTGTAGTATCCATATCATAGGAACAACACTGGGTTTCATATGGAATTTTCCTATATTTCCCTTTCAAGACAGCAGTGTGGAGAGTATTAAATTGAGTTAAAATAAGGCTCTCCTAAATTGGGAAATATTAATTGATGTAAACATGAGTCTGGTTTAGGCACTCATTAAGTGATTTGCAATTATGTTATTAGAGAAAGTAGCAATTTCTGTTGATTTCTGTATCTAAGATCCTTTGTCATAGTATTGATCTAGTTTGATCTGACTATTGGTGAAACCATAATGACTCAGTTTATTTTGGATCACTATTTCCCAGGAAGTTTGAGGTTGTCTGCCAATATTGCAAGGGTCAGAGGCATATAGTCTGAGTCCTTGCTTGCATTGCCGGAATTGATAGGTGAAATCCTCCAAACAGAGCTGTCAATAGGGAAATGACAGGACTCTTCTCAATAGTTGTGGATTTTGTAAAGTGGAGAAAAAAATTGTTACTGATACATACCAAGATCACCACAAAATGTTTCACTTTACTGTGTAACGGAAAGTTTTAAATAAATGTAAACTTTTCTAATTTAAAACAATATTTCAGTATTCTAAAAATAGATGTTCTTTATCTATATGGCTGTTTTGAAAATTAATGTTCATTACTTCTTATGTATCATTTGCTCTCAGGTAACTTTACTTTCCTTCCTAGTGGAAACAGAAGTTTCATTTCTCGACTATATTAAAGGAGGGTAAGTAAATACTCCAGAAAGCTGATTATAAACAAGATTTTACTTGCATTAAGAATAAACTAGGAGCATAAATTCTTTGTACTAGTTTCTTACAGAGATATTGTTTTAGGGATAGTTGTCAGGTCTCTGTCAAAGACATAATACTACTAGAATATGTTTATTAGGACATGAAGAATCAGGAATAATATTTTTATTGTAGCAAAATGATAAATCCATTATAAAGAATTTCAGTGACTTCAGTATCAAATGCAAGTTTTATTTATATTACAAGGAGGAGGAGTATTCAAATTTCTTATGCCTCTTTCTCCTGCTGCTCTTTATATAAGGGCTAAAAGCAATTCCTTGTGGTACCAGCCTGATGTAGGTACCAGTCTTCAAATCATGTGAGAACTAATTTCAAACAGTATAAAAGAATATAACAACTTAGGAGTTTTGATTGTTATTATAAATATTTTATAATTATATTATTAAGAATATTAAATAAATAATATATGCTGTGTGGTTCTCTCTGACCTTGGTTGTTTACCTTCAGATGCTTCATTACCAAACAAGCTAACATCATCAGTGCTAGAAGGGAGTGGGGTTTATTAAGTTATATTAATATGGGAGAACATGGTTCAGAAATGCAACTAAATCAATACATTATCAACCACTTGATAGATTTAAATGTTAAACTAGCCATACAAATAAAAATATGTAGCAAAAAACTAAAAAAGCCAAGTTCTCAAAATGTATAATAAGTACAGTAATAGTAAGTAATAGTAAAGTAAGTAAGTAATAGTAAAGCATAGCTTTCAGAAATGACAGATTACAAGGATTGTTACACCAAGTTGTTTTGCTTTGGTTTCTTTTGCAAGATTGTGTAGCATTTAACCTAAACAAGGCTTTTGAAATCTGAAAGCTTGTTTTTGCTTTCTGACATTTAAATTAAAGGTATTAGACATGAAGTATATGGTTTGTCTTAATATATGTACTATCCAGAGGAGGATTTATCTGTAATAGACCTCTACATTTTAGTGAAATGATGTACGTTTCACTTAAAAATTAATTTTTAATAGCTGTATTAAAGTTACAGGAACTGGCAGATGTGATCTCAGAACCACTGAACTATATTTTTCAAAGATCCTGGAGCACTGGGGAACTACCAGAGGACTGGAAAACAGCTGATGTAGTTCCAATCTTCAAAAAAGGGGGAAAAAGTGGACCAGCAAAATGCTATGAACATAATATATTTGTACTTCAGTGAGGCATTTGACAAAGTAAACCACCTGTGAAAGCTTCCCAGGAGGTGGGGTCTGGTGTGATTAATGCTTCCCTGCAGGAGGGGTAGCATTTTAAGGAGGCTTCTTCTTAACAAGTCATTGCTGGGTTCCACCCTGTGGGATAATTTTTAACGTGTCTCCAATCTTCCTTTTTGGGGGAAGGTTGTTGAGAAGGTTGTTATGCAGCTGTCCAGAGGTTCCTGGGTGAAATGAATTATTTAGACACCAATCAGGAAAAAAATGGATCCAAGAAACTACAGACCTATCAGCCTGACCTCAATACCTGGGAATATTCTGGAAAAGATAATCAAGCAATGAATCAGCGAACACCTAGAGGCAAACAAAGTCATTACCAAAAGCCAACATGGATTTGTCAAAAACAGATCATGCCAGACAAATCTTATTGCATTCTTTGACCAAGTGACAAAATTAGTGGACCAGATGAATGTTGTGGGTATAATTTACTTGGACTTCAGTAAGGCATTTGATAAAGTAGACCACAACCTACTACTTGATAAGACAGAAAATGTGGATTCATAGCTGGCTGACCAGCCATACTCAGCATGTGGTTGTCAATGGAACTGCATCTACTTGAAGAGAAGTGTGTAGTGGGGTGCCCCAGGGATGCGTTCTAAGCCCAGTGCTCTTCAACATCTTCATCAACTATTTGGACGAGGGGATAGATGGGGAACTCATCAAATTTGCAGACGACACCAAGTTGGCAGGAATAGCCAACACTCCAGAAGACAGGCTTAAGATACAGGAAGATCTGGACAGACTTGAACACTGGGCGCTATCTAACAAAATGAAATCCAATGGTGAAAAAAATAAGGTTCTACATTTAGGCAAGAAAAAACCAAATGTACAGGTATAGTATAGGTGGTACCTTGCTCAATAGTAGTAACTTTGAGAGGGATCTCAGAGTCCTAGTGGACAATCACTTTAATATGAGCCAGCAGTGTGCTGCAGCTGCCAAAAAAGCCAACACAGTGCTAGGCTACATTAACAGAGGGATAGAATCAAGATCACGTGAAGTATTAATGCCACTTTACAATGCCTTGATAAGGCCACACTTGGAATACTGCATCCAGTTTTGGTCACCACAATGTAAAAAAATGTTGAGACCCTAGAAAGAGTACAGAGAAGAGCAACAAAGATGATTAGGGGACTGGAGGCTAAAACATATAAGGAACGGTTGCTGGAATTGGGTATGTCTAGTTTAACGAAGAGAAGGACGAGGGGGGACATGATAGCCATGTTCCAATATCTCAGGGGCTGCCACAAAGAAGAAGGAGCCAAGCTATTCTCCAAAGCGCCTGAAGGCAGGACAAGAAGCAACGGATGGAAACTAATCAAGGAGAGAAGCAACTTAGAATTAAGGAGAAACTTCCTGACAGTTAGAACAATTAACCAGTGGAACAACCTGCCTCCAGAAGTGGTGAATGCTCCCAACACTGGAAGTTTTTAAGAAGAGACTGGACAGCTAGTTGTCTGAAATGGGGTTGGACTAGATGACCTCCAAGGTCCCTTCCAACTTTTTTTTTATTATTATTATTATTATTATTATTATTATTATTATTATTATTATTATTATTATTATTATTATATATTTGTCTCAAATCACATGGATTAATCCTTTGTAAGGAGATTATACTTTTAATGTTGATCAGCATATTTAAAAAAGGAATATTCCAAATATATGACAAAAGAGTATAAGTGCATATTCTTTTGAATGCCATTTTCATAAAAGATCTTTCTAAAAGATAATATATTAAGTACAAGTTTAATTTTTTATCAATGCAGCTTTTAATTTATATATGGGAACATTTGTAATTAAGCATGTTTTATTGCTTTTTTCTTATATTCCTCGTATACTAAACCTCAGTCTTAAAATAATTTGCATTATTAATGTTTTTTTTTAATAGGACTCAAATCAATTTCACCGTGGCTATTGATTTTACAGCTTCAAATGGTAAGAATTGTGCAGTTTATTCACTTAGTTGGGGCAGACCATACAGTTTTCCAAACATTTCAATTGTGGGAATTATTTTGATGTTATATGCTTTCATTTTGGCTTAATGTATTCTAAAAGCTTAATGCCAGTAAATTACAGTGGTTTGGAAGCAAAAGTTCCCTCTGTAAATAGAAAAGTGCTAATGGCTTCATTCTGCATATTCCCACATTATGCTAAGGATTTCTCAATCTTAATAGGCATATCTTCAGGAGGCACTGAATGATGAAGCAAGAAGGGAGGAAATAAAGTCCTTTTATTGAAGACATTTCTGTCTATAGAAATGTGGATCAAAGCCAGTACATTCAAACTGAGAATGCATTATTAAGCACTCTAGAGAGAGTTCTTTGTCTTGTTTGCTGTGAAAAATGCTGTGCTGTATTTCAGTAACCTAGCATTCACTGCCTAGATTCCTTTCTGATATATTATTAGAAAAAGATGGGAAGCCTTATGTTTCTGAAAGCTTTTAATTATCTTACCCATGAGAGGCTATTAAACTGCTATTTGTTTTTGGCATTATACGCTTATATTCATTTTTATTTACAGTAAAAATCAAGTCTAAATCTAGGTTTGCATATATCTATATAATATGGTTATGCAATTTATGGTAATAGTGTATACATACAAATACAGACAGATGGCTATTTAGGCTTGTTTTATAAAACCATGGTTTGATATGATTAAAAAAGACATGAATGAATCTAGATCTTGGAATCATATGTCTCCTTTTCTTCTTTCTGTCAATAAGGAATAGTTTTATTAATTACACTTGCCATATATTATGAAATATAAACTGTGCTCCATTTTAATTATTTTATTTTTAATTAATTTGAAAGCTTTTGTTGCTTATTTTTGTTTTCAAAGTAAAATGAGCTCATGAAGCCTAGCAGAAAATGAAAGAAATCAAGTGGTTGGGCTAGAAGACCTCCAAGGTCACTTCTAGGCATATGATTCTATGGTTCTTCACATAATCTTAGTTCAAAGTCATCCACAGGATCTAGTGCTTACAATGAAATATGAACATTTGCTATGGACATAATTGTATAAAATTTTAGATACGTTTCATAAAGACATTTTTAAAAGGTTCTCTTATTTTTAGAACCTGAAGCAGGTTTATCTGCAACCTTTGATTTAGAGATAAGTTTGGCTCTAAATATCCATTTCTCTATTTTGGTGGCTATACATTTCTTTTGAACTATTGCTGCACAATTTTCAAATTTAGCAAAATTAAAATTGCCATGATTTAATATAATTTTAAAAATGACCAAAGCAGTATACCTGTGTGGCCATTTAGCCCATTATATACTTAAATTGAATATAGTAAAAACAGAGTTGAAGAAATACTTAACTTTGCTGTCCACATTTTGAAAAAGTTGTGTAGCTTTTTCATCACTAACGAATGTATTGTCGAAATCAGTGTTATTCACATGGAAAAGAAGGCAGCCTTTGATGGAATAATAGGGAATTTAGTTCCGTGTGGGAGGAAGGTAGTAAAGTTGAGGGCAGAAATAATCAGAAATATCTATTAATAGTACAAATAATATCTGTTAAGAAAGTAGCAATTAGAGAGATGCTTGCTGCTACAGTCATACCTTGGTACTCAACTGCTTTGAAACTTGTTGAATTTGGTACGCAAACATATTTTGACAAGACAATTTTGTCCTGGTAGTCGTCGTTTGTTGTTACTCAACATGCAAGCTAGAACTTGTCAGTGTTGGTTGCTTGATGACTCAATATACTTTCCAGCTGAAAGAAAAGGTCACACATTAGTCCTGAAGTAGCTCTTGCCCTGTGCACATCCCCTTGCGGTCTTATCTTAGCTTGTGGTCATTTTGTGTATTTTTTTCTCATCAGTACAGAACAGATAAAGTGAAGTTTTATTTAATCTAAGGATTCATTTTTAGGTTTATTTCTTATGTAAAGTAATGATATACAGCCCTATCTTTTTACATATTGCCTTAAAAATGTACATTGTCTTTGGTTTGGAACACATTTAATTTATTTGCATTATTCCTTATGGAAAAAAGTTGGTACTTAATGTTTTTGGTACTTAATGTTTTTGGTACTCATCGTGCTTCCCGGAACCAATTAACAACCAGTACCAAGGTACAAAGTATAGAGAACTATATAAACGTACATATAAAATCACATCTACTAAATATCCTCTACATATATTTTAAAACAGGTAACCCTGCACATCCAACTTCACTTCACTACATGAATCCATACCAACTGAATGCATATGGCATGGCATTAAAAGCAGTAGGTGAAATCATTCAAGACTATGATAGTGACAAAATGTTTCCAGCTCTAGGTTTTGGTGCAAAACTACCCCCGGATGGAAGAATATCTCATGAGTTTGCTTTGGTAAGAAATATATTTATTTGCTTGTATGTTTAATTTATAGGTCACCCATCTCACTATTAAAGTAACCTATGTAGTAGTTGTTGTTTTTAAAAAAGAACATGTTCAAAGATTGCCTGTTCTTATTTTGCTTCTTTTATTTTTTTGATGTACTGATTTGATCATCTCCAGGTTTACTTGGCCTAAGTATTAAGGAGAGAGGCCAGGACTGTAAAGTTCTTCTATACAGGTACAATGCCAATGAGACAGATAGCTGTCTAACAAAATAGAAGGAATAGGCCTGTAGGGTTAAATATAATTCTGAGCCCTGAGATCAGAAACCTGGTCCAGATCTGGGCCTTAATATTTGGCACATTAGCTTCAAGCCTCAAGACTGCATTAGGAATGCATTTTGGGGTATCAAACTAAGTCCTAAAACTATTCAATTCAGTGGTTTCATAAGCCCTTAGGCTTATATATGGATCAAGTTGTATCTCAGCTTATTTATTTAATAAATCACTTTATATAGCCTCTCATTTCACAAAGAAGCGACTTTGTGAATAGCATACAACAGAGCTAAAAACAGTTAATAAAACCATTAAAAAGCATAAAAACCAAGCAAAACAAAAACCAGACAAAATCAAGCCAAACTAGAAATATTAAAAAAAAATTAAAAACTATAATAGTTGGGCAACTGTTTTATCCATAAACAGTTTGATTGCAAGTTTGTTACCTATATAATATTTTGGGCAGTAGAAATGACATAATTTACTTGGAATGTTAATTTCTTAGAGGCCAGAAATACTATGCACAATATTTAAAACATTTGACTTGCTCTAATTCATGGGAATCAATTGTCCACTTGTGTTTTTGTCTTTTGTTGGAAAAAAACTAAAAACTTTAAAACAATTAGTTGATAACTAATTGTTCCTTATTGCAGTAAGATGCCAGGGTTCTTAGTGCCCACTTCATAACTATAGAAGAGAAAGAGAGAAGAACAGCATTATCAGCATACAGCATACAGTGGGAATTGGGAGATGTCTATCAGCTAATTTAGGTGCCTGGATAACAACTCTCTGAAGGGTTTAATTAAACAGTTGATAAACATGTTAAAAAGCAATGGCGCTAAAATATGTCCTTGTTTCATCTCCTTGACAGTCCATATAAAGTCAGAAATGTCCCCTCCGTCTTACTCTAAGGTTTATTGTATCATGTATGGATTAAGAGCCACTTTGGTCTAGTGGACTAAGGCACCAGGCTAGAAACTGGGAGATTGAGTCATGAAAACCAGCTGGGTGACCATGGACCAGTAACACACTCTCAGCTCAACTCACTTCATAAAGTTGTTGTGTGGGAGAAAAAGGAGGAAGAAGTATTAGATATGTTTGCCACCTTGAGTTGTTTATAATAATAATAAAGGCAGCATATTAAACCAGCCAACAAACAAATAAATTGCATCATTTTCTTGCATTCAGAGTATTCTGCCATTGTTACGTAATATATTTATTTAGTTTTATTTAGCCCTCTTGTCTCTTTTAACATGCAATGTATACCTGCCTTATATATCTTCCAAGCATCTAAGCAATCAGGAGGAGTGGCTTTTTCTTATTTATGGGTTTCTGAGAAGTATCTTACTGGTATCTCAGTACTGAAAACAAAAAGGCTGGCATAGATACATCCTTAGTTTGGTTCAATTTAGGACGGACACAATTTTTTTTCTGTCATGTATGAGAAAAAGTACCAAATTAACAAAATAAATACATCCTTTCTTGGCAAATTGGATCAAACTTATCATTTGTACTTGGCTTCACTTCTATATCATCTTCCATCATCTTATCTGAATGATTTTATGAAATTTTAAGACATTGCATATGATTCTACCTGACGTAAGATGAGTAGAAATGAAGAAATTTAGCAGATTATCCATAGCAATGGTAATGGCGTTGTGATAATTAAGTGAATTTAAAAAGAAAAAGTCTAGAAGTGAAGGATGTGTGATCAAGGAAGCACATGCAGATTATCAGCATTCTTATTATAGTTTCCAGAATTTTGTGGCCACACCTCCCTCCTTACTTGGATTTGGAGATTTTGAGTGGATAATGGGCAAAATGAGTGACTTAAGCTTTGCAGTTACTTAAGGAGCCACTTCATCCCTTAAAACTCCTGAAACTATCTTAAAATACAGTTTGCCTATTTTTTTAGAGTCCCATATAGCCCATGCAATGCTCGGTGTGGCCTTTGTCAGTCATAATACTATTTTATAAGTAACGTTCTCAGTAATTAATACATTTTCCTGGTTTTAACTTTACAGAATGGAAACCCACAAAATCCTTATTGCAATGGAATTGATGGCGTAATGGAAGCGTACTATATGAGTTTAAAATCTGTGCAGCTTTATGGACCAACCAACTTTGCTCCAGTTATTAATCATGTAGCAAGGTAATGAATATGTTTAATATCCAGTACTGAAACTTGATATAATAATATTCAAGATTTTTTTAACGTAGTCTTCATTAATATGGAAAGAAGAACTGCATCTGCCATTATTACATAATGTACTTACTTTAGATTGTATTTATCCCTCTTGTCTTTTTTAACATGAAGAGTCGTTTGTGTTTTGGATTCTTGATTGTTCATGAATATTTAGGCAAGGGATTCATTTGGGGTGCTTATGAAACAAACTGTTTCGGGGGGCATTAGGTTTTTTTAACACTTTATGGAACATAAAACATCAGACATTCTGCCTCTCAAATCAGCTGTGGTTAAACAAAAATAAAATCTCAAAATTTTGTTATTCTGGATTTTGGCTTAAAATAACCTTGAGGGGTTATAGAGTGATTTTATGGTGGTATAGGAGTATGTTGTACCCTTTTTTTCTCTCACATTCTATCGGATGTCTATCCCTTCAGTTATCAATAGTTTCCCCTTCTCTCTGTCTCCCCTCATCTGCCAGTGCCAGTGTTGGTTTTTTGTTGCTTATACTCCCCCAAAACAAAACACTTTTGCTCAAAACATCCACTATGCACAGAATAAACCTTTTGTGCATCCATAGATTCACTTGCAATTATAACCACATTTCAGTGACAATTAGCTTACTTTCACACTATAAACTGAATGAAGCAAGATTTCACAGTATTTTGCTCTATATCCATCATGCTATACGTTATTATCAACGTAAATCACAAATCTCCTAGACAATTAAAGTTTCCCAAGACCAGAACTTTAGTAGATACAGTTCTATTCAATTGGAAAACAGGAATGAAATCAAATGCAGCAATTTATTGCTCACTGCCTCAGTGCAATACAACGGCTCATAAAGCTGAAGTGGTTCAGACCCATAGCTTTTTCTTCACATAAATTAACAATCTCTGCACAGCACTGGGTGGCCTTGAAACTGAGCCATTGTTGAGTGTTTACTTAACTGCCAGCTCTGGCTGTAGGATTGCTAGCTTTCTATTTTACAAGTATAAAAAATGGAAAGAGGGATATAAAATTAAGGCAGGATACCAGCATATAGCAAGAATCTGCAGAGATGAAGTCAGACTTGCAAAAAAAGGTGCGTTGAATATGTCTGCCACCTTGCATTATTTGTAGAAGTAATAAATGTAGGATATAAATAAATACTTGTTACTTGGATGTTAGCCGTGATCTTCAAAATAACATTTTGAGGCTAACTTTACTTGCCATGTATCTTGTTGATTGCACACCTAAAATTCTGGCAGAGAAGGATAACTCAACTTTCTTGATTTAATTTATTTCGCTTATAAAGAAGTTTGTAATAAGACTGAAAAACTCCCATTTGCCTTAGACATAAGTGTTTAAGTAACTCTTTATACTGTGCTGTGCTCTTCATGTACCCGGCCTTCTATTTATGTGTTCATAAAATGGAGAATTAAATTCTAAATAGAACTGGTTCAAGGTTTTCAATAATAATATATTAGGGAAGTGATTACTATCGGGAGTATAAGTATACAATTCTAACAGAAATATCTTTTTCTATATAGAAGATTGACCTTTTATCCTCGCCATAAGATAGAAATTATTGTTTATTTGGATGCCACTGCAGTTCATGCATAAACTTTAAAAAGTTCTCAGCTCATCTGAGGAACTCCTCATAGACTAGGTTGTGCAAAGAGTGATGCACTACAGTGTTTGAACAATGAAAAGGGCATCCAGAGATGGCATGTACATCATACTGGTCATCCTAGTTGGCCCTACTAGTCTCTACTCCATATCTTGATATGTCCTTGCAGCAAAGCCTCTTTTCAAATCTGAACTTCCTACAGTACAGACTACCTGCTAAAATACCTTTATATTTACTCCCTCTGCCTCAGAGCACAGAGGATCTCTCTTTTCCAACTGTAAGATTGAATATTTGAACTTTATTGGAAGTGGCCAAAAAGCCAATCAAGGAAGTGAACTAGAATATTTTTTTTCTTTTTTATATGCCTGTGATAAATGGATCTATTATCTCAATTATCTAGTACTTATTTTTGCTGTCTAATTCTTGCTCCCTTTCCAGCCAAAAATTGACTTTAAAAATTTTATCTAATTGCTATTGTAGCCTTCTATGTACAATATATAAGTACAGTTATTTCTCATCCATTTATTAAGAAGTTTCTGAAGGTATTAATAAATTATTTCCTAAATAAATGAATACATCTATCATTTATCTGTTCTAATGATTTAACTCCGAAATCTTTCAACTGCTGGACTTGGACCACATGCTTCTCTGTATGAAATGATCACGTCTTTCCTGGTGGCTAGGAAAGACGTGATCTGAACAGATCAATCATGTCTGTTTTCATAAAAACAAGAATGCAAACACAAACAATAGAACATAATCAAACCAGAGTCTTAGACTGACTTTAAAAGAGCTGATTTTAACAAACTTAGAACTTGGGAAGGACTCCATGGCTGAAAATCTTAAAAGGAAAAAATAACTCAAAAAGCTTGGGAAACTCTGAAAAATATGTATAAAAGCGCAGTCCAGCTCAATACCACTGAAAAAAACCCCAAGAAATCCAGGAAGAAACCAGCTTGGTTACACAAAGAACTCTGATAAACTGAAAGACAAAAAGGATAAGTACAAATAATGGAAAAGGACACATAATTAAAGTACAATACCAACAAACTTGCACAGATGATTAGGAAAGCAAAGGTTCAGAATGAAGTAAGATTTGCAACAAATGTCAAAAATAATTTTAAAAGTTTCTGTCAACACATAAAAAAGAAGAAAAAAGTCAAGGAAACAATCGGTCCACTAATGAAAGAAGATGGCAAGGAAGTAATGGGCAGTAGAGAAAAAGCAGAGCTACTTAATTCATTCTTTGCATCTGTCTTCATGCAAAAAGATATTACAGCCCAACCTATCAAAAACAGAACCGTAAAAGACAGACTAGGAATACAAATTAAAATAAGCAAGAAAACGGTAAGAGAATACCTCCGCTCTAGATGAGTTCAAATCATTGGGACCTGACAGATTACATTCCTTCTTTTCACTTGAAAAGAGAAAGCTAGCAACATTTAAATAATGCTTTATTTGTTATGCAAATGTACAGATAATACTCAAGGAGCTACAGTACTTGATTTTTGTTTTGTTTTTTAAAAAATAATTGGGTGTTTATATTTCTTTTAGTGTACATTAGATTTATAAGCATTCCAAATAGTGTTTTAACATTAAAATATGAGGGCTTCTTTTTTGTTTTTGTTTTTTAGATATGCTGCCTCAATAAAAGATGGCTCCCAGTATTTTGTTCTTCTCATTATTACAGATGGAGTCATTTCTGATATGGCTCAGACAAAGGAGTCCATAGTGCATGTAAGTTGTGTTTTGCGACAGACTCTGTTTTGGGAAATGGTATAGACCACAAAGAAGAAGCAAATTTCCTCTTCCCAAAGATGCTTTTTCACGAGGCAACTGAGCTTTCTTGTTTTTCTTTGAAGATGTTTTACTTCTCATCCAAGAAGCTTCTTCAGCTCACAGCTGAAGAAGCTTCTTGGATGAGAAGCGAAATGTCTTCAAAGAAAAACAAGAAAGTCCAGTTGCCTCGTGAAAAAGCATCTTTGGTATAACTACGACCTGGATGACTGAGAATCTCCATAGAAAAAGTTTCTCTTCCTTTGTGAAAGGGGAGGATTTATTGTACAAAGGTAACCTTTTTTTCCCCAAACAAAATGGATTATTCTATTTTCTAAATCTTCTAAATCAAGTTTCTTGATGAAAACTTGAAAATACATTTCATGCTGGTTAATTGATTCAAAAGTGAATAATGCTCCTTGAAAATAAAACAAATATTTTATTTAATTATTTCAGTAATGTATTTTTTAATATGAAGGGATTAAATGTATATTTAAAATATTTTCCTGTGATATCTGAAAAATGATGTAACTGTTTTCATGTTCTTCTTTTGAAGGCTGCAAAGTTTCCAATGTCAATAATAATAGTGGGTGTTGGACCTGCGGAATTTGATGGTGAGGACCTCAATTAATATAGCTCCTGTTATCTAAAGAGAAGTCTTAACAAAAATCAGTGGGACAAAGTCTGTACTTTTATTTAATGATTTGTGATGTCTTTCATGTAATAAATTCTTTGACAAAGTGATAAGTTAGTGGACCAGCAAAATGCTATGAACATAATATATTTGTACTTCAGTGAGGCATTTGACAAAGTAAACCACTTGTGAAAGCTTCCCAGGAGGTGGGGTCTGGTGTGATTAATGCTTCCCTGCAGGAGGGGTAGCATTTTAAGGAGGCTTCTTCTTAAGAAGTCATTGCTGGGTTCCACCCTGTGGGATAATTTTTAACATGTCTCCAATCTTCCTTTTTTGGGGAAGGTTGTTGAGAAGGTTGTTATGCAGCTGTCCAGAGGTTCCTGGGTGAAATGAATTATTTAGACACCAATCAGGAAAAAAATGGATCCAAGAAACTACAGACCTATCAGCCTGACCTCAATACCTGGGAAGATTCTGGAAAAGATAACCAAGCAATGAATCAGCGAACACCTAGAGGCAAACAAAGTCATTACCAAAAGCCAACATGGATTTGTCAAAAACAGATCATGCCAGACAAATCTTATTGCATTCTTTGACCAAGTGACAAAATTAGTGGACCAGAGGAATGTTGTGGATATAATTTACTTGGACTTCATTAAGGCATTTGATAAAGTAGACCACAACCTACTACTTGATAAGATAGAAAATGTGGGTTAGACAGCATCATCACCAGATGGATTCATAGCTGGCTGACCAGCTGTGCTCAGCGTGTGGTCCTCAATAGAACTGCGTCTACTTGGGAAGTGTGTAGTGGGGTGCCCCAGGGCTCTGTTCTGGGTCCAGTGCTCTTCAACATCTTCATCAATGATTTGGATGAGGGGATAGATGGGGAACTCATCAAATTTGCAGACGACACCAAGCTGGCAGGAATAGCTAACACTCCATAAGACAGGCTTAGGATACAGGAGGATCTTGACAAACCTGAACTTTGGGCACTATCTAACAAAATGAAATCCAATGGTGAAAAAAGTAAGGTTCTACATTTAGGCAAGAAAAACCAAATGCACAAATCCTGTATAGGTGGTACCTTGCTCAATAGTAGTAACTGTGAGAGGGACCTCGGAGTCCTAATAGACAATCACTTAAATATGAGCCAGCAATATACTGCAACTGCTAAAAAAGGCAACACAGTGCTAGGCTACATTAACAGAGGGATAGAATCAAGATAACGTGAAGTGTTAATATCACTTTACAATGCCTTGGTAAGGCCACACTTGGAATACTGCATCCAGTTTTGGTCACCACAATGTAAAAAAGATGTTGAAACTCTAGAAAGAGTACAGAGAAGAGCAACAAAGATAATTAGGGGACTGGAGGCTAAAACATATAAAGAACAGTTGCTGGAATTGGGTATGTCTAGTTTAATGAAGAGAAAGACTAGGGGTGACATGATAGCAATGTTCCAATATCTCGGGTTGCCACAAAGAAGGGGGAGTCAAGCTATTCTCCATAGCACCCGAAGACAGGACAAGAAGCAATGGATGGAAATTAATCAAAGAGAAGCAATCTAGAACTAAGGAGAAATTTTCTGAAAGAGCAATTAATCAGTGGAATAACCTGCCTCCAGAAGTGGTGAACACTCCAACCCTGGAAGTTTTTAAGAAGAGACTGGACAGCCATTTGTCTGAAAAGGAATAGGGCAGATATGTCAAATACAAGGCATGGGGTCCGAATGCGGCCCGCGAAGTGATTTCATGTGGCCCGCGAAGCCATCCTGGAAACAGTGAGGGAACGGCCCCCGCTGCCTTGGCCCTGGCCCAGGCCGGCCAGGAGCCAATGTACAGTTTTGTGGTGGCCATCTTGGCACTTGCCCCGTTCCCACCCCCTTCTGCCAGAGACCCTCAGATCTGTCCCACTCCTGCCCAGGCCCCCACAGGCACCCTTGACGCGAATGATGTAGAACTGGCCACGCCCACCCAGTAGGCCACACCCACTCCATCCACGCCCACCCAGTAGGCTGCACCCACTCTGGCCACACCGACCCGGCCCCCCAAGGGCAATCGCAATGCTGATGCGGCCCTCAGTGAAATTGAGTTTGACACCCCTGGTATAGGGTTTCCTGCCTGAGCAGGGGGTTGGACTAGAAGACCTCCAAGGTCCCTTCCAACTCTATTATTGTTGTTGTTATTATTATATTTTTCTGAAGAAAACTAAGTAACAATATCCTGTTTCTTAGTTTTCAAATTTGCCCTACGATTTTAATATGGTTAGTTGGTATTTGATTATAATAGATGAGATTTACAGATTAGCATTCTATATGAACCAGTTGCGATTTATATAAAAAGTCATGATTAAACAAATTGGGTTAAGCAGATTGTGAATACAATCAGTATGTAAAATGGGAATGTAATTTCTTGTTATTATGTGTTTTCATTAACCTTATAATTTTGCAAGAAAGTAATTTCAGTAATTCACACATCAACTGCTTACTTATAGTTCATTAAATGCTGTAGTTTATATCTAAAATGTAATTGCATTATATAGATTATTATATAGGAAAGCCACACATTTCATATCAAGTTGGCTGCATTAATTTCAGACAGCAAAATAATGGAAATATTTTTATCTTTTAAGCCATGGAAGAATTGGATGGTGATGAAGTAAGGGTTTCATCAAGAGGAGTTTATGCAGAAAGAGATATAGTACAGGTAAGACAAAAATATTAATGTATTGATTCATTTAAAAGATTTCTATAGCCCCTACCATAGGTGGCTGACAAATGATAGTTAAAAATAATAAAGTTAGTAAAAAAAATGGGAAACCAATACTGATACTACCAGCTTCACCAACCACAGTACATCTCCACACATCCACAGAAGCTCCATAATCAGATAAGTGAGCATGATAAGTGGAGAAAGAAACCTGGGTTATTTTATGATAATCATGTGAAATCTGTCATCCACATTATTTTGCTGGTGGTGGTATTTTTGTTTGCGTATTTGATCCGATCTTTGTTGAGAAGTAAGTTTTTCTAAATTGTCTTTTAAGTACATTATGTGGTTTTGATTATTTTTTTTGTTTCTTGTTGCTTTTTCCTGCATTTGTCTAAAATTATTTTATTTCCTGCTTTAGATTTCATTCAGTATGATACCACAAAAGCAATACTATTATTTTTTTTCCCCCTTGTTTCATTTCAGTTTGTACCATTTCGGGATTATGTTGACAGAACTGGAAATCACGTGTTAAGTATGGCCCGACTTGCAAGAGATGTCTTAGCCGAGATCCCGGACCAGTTTCTTTCCTACATGAGGGTCAGAGGAATCAAGCCATTTCCGGCACCCCCTCCATACACACCCCCGATTCACGTGGTGCAGACTCAGATATGAGTACTTTGAATATTGAATACTTTTCAAAATTATACCGTACTGCCAAGAAAGAGTTCCAGTACAGTGACGCACTTTAAGAGCCAGCAAGTTCTTTGTTATGCAGTGAGTAGAGTTTTCGAGTGGGCTTTGGAAAAACATAAAAAAAATAATAATTAAAACTTCATATACCAAAATGTTCAATCTTGCTGCACACGCAACTGAACAGCTTTTATTTACAAGAAGCTAAATGGTTAAGTCGTTTCTAAGTGTTACTCTGTTTCTAACAGAAAATGCCTATTATGTGGGTTTTTTGGAGAAAGCACAAGACCACGGGTTCTATTCAAAAGTCTTTTGTCTTTCTGACTTAATATGTATATATAATGTGAATGCAAATCCTCTGTATCACTGTTTACATGTTACTACTTTTGAAACTTAACTACTTTTTATAGTTATTCTTAAAACATTTGTCTTCTATCTTGCAATAGTGAAAATCCACGAGAGAAGCAATATCTCTTTGAATGATTGTCCAGACGAATTAGGTGCAAAGCTAAGAATAGAAAATGCATTCATAGGTCTCAATGGAAACACCTCACTGAAAAGCTCAGTAAAGTATCAACCTGATATATCTGAGAATAAGCTTCCAAGTTGTGAATAATGTAAGAAAATGTATTTTTGCAAGATACTCCAATCCTGAAATAACTTGTGTTTACATTTTTTTAAGATTGATTATGCTGGCATAATAAATGATAACAACAGTATCATGCACTTCTAATAACTTTTGAGCTCTGTGTTTAGCTCATGTAAGGTATGTGAAATCTGTAAAGTATCTTGCGTTGAATAACAGTAGACATTTGGCGTTATATTGCTTTCTGAAGGTGAATATCTTACTATGATTGACAGTTGCTATGAGGTTTGTCTAGATTGGCTATTCAAAAGGGGGGGGGACTTATTTTGAGTTGGCTGAGCTGCAGTCATATTGCCATGGGGGGCACATAAGTTGTGAATCTTATTTAACTTGATTAAAACTGCACAATTGTATTGCTTTGTGCACAACTTTGTGTATAGAACAACTCAAGTGTTTTATGATATGCTTGTTCTTATTCCAATTATCCAGTGTTTTTGCATGTACAGTTTTTACAAGAAATTCACATTTTTCTGGGTATTTGTGTCAAAATTTTACAGTAGAACAAATGGCCTTAAATCTCACAGATATCTTGGAAATGATTGTGAATTGCCTTTTATTTTTCTGTCAAAATTGTGTCATTGCCTTGTAATGTGTAGCGCTCTTTTTTGGCACATATCCTGTTTGATACCTTCTTTACTATTATATATGTTACACTGAATAATATGAAATTAAGGTGCATTTTTAAAGCATGAAAGGGATTTCTTCTGGAAAAAAACAAATACATATAGCATCAATAATATATATAATCCTATGTAATAAAAAATCTTACATTTTTAAATATATTAAAGGTCCTTAAAATACTATCTTATTGGAAAATGCTTTTCTGAATATGTGAAGAATAACCAAATTGTTCAGAATAGCTAAATAATAATATAAATAATAACTTCTTCAGATATTGAAGTTGCCAACCTAGATATAATTTGATACTATTTAGACAGGTATATTCAGAATTTTGAAACCCCTCATAACTTTTTCATCAAACCAGACAGTGAAAAAATAAGTTCTAAAAAAAAAAGGTTGCCAAACACTAAGTATGAACTATTTCTCTTATTTATATTTGCTAAATAACAACTAATGCAGTAACGTTTCCTTATTGCTTATTCTTAAGAAATTTCCCCAAAGTTTCTTTAGATTCCATTTTTTTTTCTGTTTTACAGTTATGTTACTATTGAAATAAAAAAGGCAATTTCTGAATTGTGACCATTAGAATTTTTTCTTTGACCTGTATGTTAATATAAACTAAAAGCCGCAAAATTCTGATTCACATATACCTTACACGTTGAATAATTAATTATTTCATAATTGCTCTAATAATTTCATAATTGCTCTCCTTGCTTTAAGTTGCATCTAATTCCACATGAAATGTTATATCTAGGTTTTTCAAACTTGGCAACTTTAAGATATTGCCAGTTTCTAGAATGCAGTTTGAAAAGCACTGATCTTAAATGTTGCTCATTGCTTGGTCAAATTTACAATTGTCATGTCTTCTCTGGTCAGTAAATTATAAAAGATATAGCTAGTAAAATGAAATTCTTTTTAAATTTCCTTATTTAAAAGATTCCTAGTGGTAAGTATATCTGATCCCAAACAGAAACTCTTACTTTAGAATGTGAAATGAAAGGCATGACAAGCCAGGATATGGGAAGAGAACAGCAAAATCCTTGGTTGGTTCCATAAGCAGTTATAACAGGTAGCAATGATTAAAGAAGACTTCAACATGTCTCGTA
>NW_015388872.1:121441-143813 GCF_001527695.2 Protobothrops mucrosquamatus
CCATCCAGACCCGTACGGCCTCCAGGCAACGGGCCATCACGTCAAGGGCATCGTTGGGGTGGCCTGGGGTGGAAATGTACAGCTGCGTATCGTCAGCGTACTGATGGAAATCCACCCCAAAGCCACGAATGATCTCTCCCAGTGGCTTTACATAAATATTGAACAAGAGGGGGGAGAGGACCGACCCCTGAGGCACCCCACAAGTGAGGGGCCTAGGAGTCGACCTCTGTCCCCCTGCCAATACAGACTGCGTACGGTCGGTGAGGAAGGAGGAGAACCACCGCATAACGGTGCCTCCCACTCCTAACCCACCGAGACGCCGCAGCATGATACCGTGGTCATTTGCAGGTAGACCTCAAGTTATGACTGTAAGGGATCCTGCCCATTAGGGTCGGAGGTTGGGACAAACAAATGAATTGCCTCAGTTAATGAACAGTCATCCCTGCTCTCTCCAGTGTGTTTATTAAACAAATGTACAGGTTGTTTCATTATACTCTGAGGGTATAATGGAACAATTGGTTGCGGCCACATGGTTATGGCCATTTCACCCTACCCCACCCCAGTTGACCCACCGTGGGTGTTTTTCCCTAACTGCCCCTCCCCTCCGGTGCTTCCCTGTCGCCATTATTCCTCCACTGGCCTTCCCACAATTGCGGGCAATGTGCTGTGGGAGAAATGTCCATAGCCGGTTCCCTGCACAGGCCTATTAGCTGTGCCTGTGGTGCCCCTGTCCTCCCAGCTGTCTCACCTGGTTGGGGCGCTGGAGTGAACCGGGAGAGAAGGGAATGCAGGGGCCGGTGGTAGCATGCGGGGCAGGGGCTGCAGTGGGAACCTCAGCCCAGGGCGCTTGTGGGAAAGTGGCGGCAGGATCAGAACCTCTGTGGAGGTGCAGGGGGAGATAGCAGCAGGTGGCTCCCAGGAAGGGAGTTCTCATCTGTGCTCCCGGAGTTGCTCCCTAGAGGGAGGAGGCCTGCGTTCCTCAAGCTCTACCCTTTTCCCTGCCTCTCTCTTCCTCCCCCACTGCTGCAATGGGATGTCTTTCAAACCTTCAGGGTGCCTGCGTTGTTTAGGCCAGGGCTTTTCAACCTTTTCACCCATTGTACCACTTTTAGGATATGGCAATATCCGAGTACCACCAGTCGCCCAGCAAGGTGTCAAAAACTTGATGACCAAAAAAAAAAAAAGGAAAAAGTGATAAAGTACAGGTAGTCCTCGACTTACAACAGTTCGCTTAGTGACTGTTTGAAGTTACAATGGCACTGAAAAAAGTGCCCCCCAAGCCACAGCCGAGCAAGACACCTGCCTGCCCACCTGGCGGCGCTCTTCCTCCTGTCCGAGGTTTTCATTGTTGTGAGCATTTCTGTTGAGGATTGGCAGTGGGGGTGGGGTGGGGGGTATTTGGTTTTTATTCCCCCCGTCTGCTGGGTGGTTGGAGCAGGTTTTGGTCACTTCACATGACCCTGAGACACTGTGACCGTCATAAATATGAATCAGTTGCCAAGCATCTGAATGTAAATCACAAGACCCTGGAGATGCTGCAACATTCCAGCTGATCGGTGCTTCTTCTGGGCTCAGCAGAAGCGCCAGGATCAGTGCTGCTTTCCAGCTGATTGGTGCTTCTTCAGGGCTCAGCAGAAGCGCCAGGATCAGCGCCGAACTCCAACTGGAGCCTGGTGCTGATCCTGGCACTTCCACTGAGCCCTGACAGCCCCAAAGAAGCGACAATCAGCTGGAAAGCGGCACTGATCCTGGTGCTTCTGCTGAGCCCTGACAGCCCTGCAGCTCCAGCCATCTCTCGCTCAGGCTTGTGCGGTGCTGCCACCGGTTCAGCTCATTCCCCTCCCCCGCTACCACTTTTCTAGGATGGTCGCGTACCACCTGCCAGGTGCCAATGTACCACAGGTGGTACCCGTACCACTGGTTGAAAAGCCCTGGTTTAGGCAACTGCTGTGGTGCCCATAGACCTTCCTGCTCTGATTGATCCCCTTGCTGCCTGTAGGTATTTCCAACCCTCTCTCTCCAGTGTTGTCCAGGGAGGTGCATGCTCGGTCGCCCCTGCCCTCCGCTCTCTTGCTCATGTGAAGGAAAATGGAATTCAAAGGAAACTGGCTTAGATTTCTGAAGGTACTCTACACCTGGTAACAAGTACAAGTCACACTCCCATCTTTGCTAGCCATGGCTAGCAATTTGCTGTGCTTAATGTCATGACAGTTGGCAACTAGCGGATGAGAAATTCCCCAGCTAAACAAAATTTTCAGGAGTTCAGAGAGCTGAGTCACTTTTCTACTCTGTGATAGAAAAATAATAGCGTGCTTCTCCTTTCTTTTCTTTTTTTTTTAAAAAAAGGTTTATTTTAAGAACAAGATAAGAAACATCTTCAGAATCCTAAAAACAGAAAGTCTCTCACTGACAATGGCAATTAAATTATTTGAGAGAAGACTTGGTGGCTTATAGATTAATATTAAACATTGACATATTCTTCCAAAAGAAAGGTTCAGCTATCTCCTTTCCCAAATTCCATGAATGCTTGAGCGAAATTGATTTTTATAGCAGCCCTGAGTGTTTTCCTGAGATAAAACTTCCCAAAGATATAACAAATTCTGTTGCAACAGGTCTTTCACAATAAATAGGAATGGTAAATTGTGAGTTATGTACACAGCTTTGGGCAACCTGAATGGATATTACCTGACTCACATACCTTGAATCAGGATGAGTCGTCTAAGAGTCTAGGTTAATGCTGGTCTGCCATGTAGAAGATTGCTGTCAACCACATAATGGTTCTTGGCCCTAAGGATAAATGCTGACAGTTGAAGTCAAGGAAAGGTAGTATTTTGGAAGCCAGATGTTCCACTTAACATTTGAGAAGGAGGAAAAGTGAGTAGGCAGTGATGCAAAGTGAGCATGGCTGTTTCTCACACATGGGAGAGCTCTGTTTTCCTATGCTCTGAGGACGAGAAATTGTGTTGTAGGATTTAAGCTACAGGGTTCACGTACTTTTCATCTCAAACTAGCAGCAAACACTACCAGTTTGGTGCAAAAGTGCTTATAGGGAGCATAGGCTCTTCCAACAATCCTAGAAACTCAGATTGTCCATTCTGATTGTGGTGCGAAATTGGCACTTCTCTACATCTTTCTCTTGATGTGTCTTTCATAGCATTTCACTGCCTTCATTACATAGGGCAAGCAAGATCAATCTTTTTCTGCTTCCCTGTGGTTTGGTATGCTGATGCTAAGTTTTCTTTGGTTGAGGATTCTGGGAAATGTAATCTAACACATTCAAAGAGTATCAAAATAAAAGATTATTCTACTGTGGTTAATGAGTTGAACTTTGAAGAGGATCAGGTTTAAGTCCCCACTTGACCAGGGACTCTAGGAAATAATTAAGGGCCATTCATTCTCAGCACACCCAACCTCCAAAAGGTATAGCTGGAAGAATGAAATAAGGGAAGTAACCCCCACCCTCCCGGGTGAACTGCCTTCAGTGTTGACAGTATAAATGCAGTAACTAAATAAATAAATAGTGCTGACATTTGAGAAGGCTCCTTTTTCCTGTTTTCCTTTGGCATTTGAAGGCACTAAGTAAAAAGTACATTTTTCCCTCTTGGCCTGTAGAAGATCATTGGAGAGTTTAATTTCACCAAGCCTTAAATCCTACTGTCATGGTTCCGACAGATGAAACTCTTCAAAAGAATTTCGAAGCATTGTTTACCTTAAAGAATCTTTTATTTGAGAAACAAAGTATCGGCACTACATAGTCGAAACCAAAAACTAAATTCCCCTCCCCTGGATACAAAGTAACAAAGCACAATTCCCTCCTCCAATAAACAGTCATAAATCACATTCCCCAATTAGCTTGAAGCGGGGGCTTTCTCTCCAGCCCGCCAAAACTCTATCAACTCTGGGCCCAATGACCTTGGGTTCCCACGGCTGAGTTATTATTGTTATGACTAGCTGGACTCTCATCCACATTCCCCCTCCCAGCATCAACTAACTCTAAAAGCAATAGAGAAAAATGGCTGCATTTCCATCTGTTGTCAAAGCAAGAACATCCGATGTTAGCAGCGTTGACACCTACTTTGTTATTTGCATTCAACTTGATGATGGGTTGATTTGTTATTGTTTTAAATTTGTTTATATGTTGTAACTTCCCCAGAATCTTTTTCTTTGGGGAACTATGAAAACTGAAATAAATCAACAAACTAATTGACAGTGTACTTATTGAAGAGAAAATATCCAAATGTAACCATATTAAGATTGGCTCAGGCAGTCAGACATTCTGACTAGGCTATCTGCCAAGCTTAGGGATGGGAGGAGACAATTCCATGGCATGGCAGAAGCCCCAAATGGCTGGTACCAAAAAAATCAAGTCTGTAGAAGAATTGATCCAACCTTTGAAACAGCTGGCCTTTGTGGGCTTCTTTGCCAGCACTGATGCTGGTTCTAAGGAGAAGGAAGAAGAGCAGGTGCTCTTCCAGAAAAGAACAACCACTTTTTTCCTTGAATGGTAATTCAGTTCTAATGCCAGCATAGAAAGCAAACTAAAAAGATGGAACCTAATCTCGATGTCCGTTAGATAATGTCTTCAAGCAATGACCTCTGGAATATGGAAAATGAATCAATGTATGGTTGAGTGGAGATTCCATGTATAGGAGATAGAATCAAACCAGCGTCCAAAATGTGAACTTTGCTGTCTGAGAGACTTCTGTCTTTTAAATGCACATGGACCGCTGGATCTTGTAAACACAAACTGAGTAACATGATATATGCAGTACAATGCAGTGAGATGTGCAGATCTGTATGTTAGGGAAACAAAACAACTGCTTTATAAATGCATGGCACAACAAAGGACAACAAACCCATTCAAGACCAGATTCAGCAGTCCATCTGCATTTAAAAGACAAAGGCCGCTCTTTCAAAGACAGCAAAATCCACATTTTGGACAGAGATGACCACTGGTTTGAAAGAGGGGTCAAAGAGGCCATCTATGTCAAAACTGAACAGCCCTCTCTCAACGGAGGGGGAGGGATCCGACATCATCTAGCTCCTGTCTATAACACAGTCCTTTCAACAGTTCCAAAAAGGCTGCACACCCATTTGCACTACTCAGGTGACCCTGATGAGACAGATAAACCTCCAGGTGGCCTCAACGACTCTCTTAAAAAATGCAAATGACCACCTGTCTACAAGGAGTATAAATCCTTCCATTCCCCACCATCCAGTCAGAGCTGAAGAAGCTTCTTGGATGAGAAGCGAAACATCTTCAAAGAAAAACAAAGTCCAGTTGCCCCGTGAAAAATCACCTTTGGGACAACAATGACCTGTATGACTGAGAATCTCCATAGACATGCTGCATTTAGCAAAGTGGAACTCTTCACCTCTCCAAGTAAGTGGTTCCATTTTCAATTAGAAAGGCTTTTCTCCCCTAAATAAATCAAAATTTTCCTTCCTATAACTTAAATGGTTTCTTGAGGCGTGATACGCTGTTTATTATACTTTGTATAACTTTTATAAGAAAAAAGGGGTTCACTATTAAATTCCAGTAAGTGAGGAAGTTAAGCTATACTCTGCATATGACCTTCCTTTCTCCCTCCCTCGCTTCCACATTTGATGTTCCATGACATGGTAGATACAAAATTTGCTGTAATAATAGAACTGTTTGAAATAACTGGGAAGCATTTGACCAGTTCTGCATGGGATTTTAGCAGCAGAATTGGTGAAATTCTAATGCCATTCCTAAAGCCTGTTCTTTGTTGATTGTTCTCTTTGCACCATTCTTCAGATATAATGGTTTTTCAATTCAAAGACAGTTGAGTGTTCAAGTTTTATACGAGTCTTTTCTAGAAAAAGATTGCTTTCAGAAAGTATACATCAACAGATTGATGGGTTTTATTCCAAAGCTTGATGTGTGAGTTTTGACATTGCCCACAATTTATCAGATCAGAATAAGAGGAGGACTGTGTTAAATCTATGGTGCCAAAACCAACAGCAATCTGATACTACTTTTTTTTTGCAGCTCACAATATATTAATCAGAAAATATGTTACTGGATTCCTAATAAAGTTTAGTCTTACGGTCTCAGCCTTCCCTGGTTAGTTCGGTCTGAGGGTTGAGCCGTCCTTGGGTTTAATTTCGTAAATATTAACAGACAAGACGGGAGTATCTTAGTATCCCGACCTTCCTTGGAATAAACTAAGGTCTGTTTACTAACAGGTCAGATAAGAAGTTTTTGAGGTCGTTACCTCGTGGGTCTTGAGGAAAAGGCAAGCTGTCCCATTGATTGTTTTCGCTGTCAGGAAATTTCTCCTTATTTCCAGGTAGGATCTCTCTTTAACAAGCTTCCAGCCATTACTTCTTGTCCTATCCTCAGGTGCTTTGGAGAATAAGTTGACTCCCTTTTCTCTATGACAGTCCCTCAAAGTACCAGAAGACAGCTATCATGCGGAAACCAGTGGAATGGCTTGCCTTCAGATATTATGGGTGCTCTATCACTGGAGGCTTTTAAAATCGAGACTGGACAGCCATTTTCTGAAATGGTATAGCAGGGGGTTGGATTAAAAGACCTCCAAGATCTCTTCCAACTATGTTATTCTGTTATGTCACCCCTAATCCTTCTCTTCATTAGACTAGACCAGGGGTCGGCAACCTTAAACACTCAAAGAGCCACTTGGACCCATTTCCCAGAGAAAAGAAAACACTGGGAGCCACAAAATTTGCTTGCGTGCACGCACACGTGGGTGCAAGGGGGGAAGCTTGATTGAAGAGTTTAATTAAAAAGAAATAGAGGCTGCTGTGCATGAGTTCTCTCTCTCTCTCTCTTTGTCTCCCTCTCTCTCTCCGATCTTCTGCTCACCTGGCAAGCTGGCTTCACACTGTTCTCTGACAAGGTGACACACATTCTTATTGGGCCGGCTCTCTCCTGCCCTTGGTCTGCCAGTCCTCTTCCCCCACTCAGTGAGAGAGAGAGAGAGAGAGATACTGCTTCCTGCTGAGATGCAGCAAAGCCCCGCCCAATAAGCTTGTCAGCTTGTCCGAGAACAGTGTGAGGCCACTCTCTTTTTTACACACACACACAGAGAGAGAGAGAGAGAGAGAGAGAGAGAGAGAGAGAGAGAGAGAGAGAAGGGAAGCACAAGTGCCTCTCTCTGTCTCTTGTCTCTCTCTCTGCAAATGGCGGAGGAGGCTGGGAGCCGCAGGAGAAGGCTCAAAGAGCCACATGCGGCTCCGGAGCTGCAGGTTGCCGACCCGTGGACTAGACATACCTAGTATCCTTGCCTGTTTATCATACAATGCAGCCTCCAGACCCCTTATCATTTTAGTTGCTCTTCTCTGCACTCTTTTTAGGGTCTCAGCAGCATTTTTTGTATCATGGTGACCAGAACTGGGGGTAGTATTCCAAGTGTGGCCAAACTAGTGCAGTATAAAATGGTAATATCACTTCTTGTGATCTTGATACTATCCCTGTGTTGATGCCTAGGATTAGGTTGGCTTTTTTGGGCCACTGCAGCACATTGCAGGCTCTTACATAAATGGTTGTCCACTATAATACCTAGATCCCTCTCACATTAATTATTGTTGGACCAGGTATCACCTATTCTATTCTATTCTATTCTATTCTATTCTATTCTATTCTATTCTATTCTATTCTATTCTATTCTATTCTATTCCTGTGCATTTGTTTTTTCTTGCCTAAGTGCTCTACTCTACTCACCACTGAACTGCATCTTGTTGGATAAGGCCTAATGCTCAAGTCTGTCAAGATCTTTCTGAATCTCGAGTCTATCTTCCAAAGCAATAGCTGTTCCCCACAGCTTGATGTCTTCTGCAAATTTGATGAGCTACCCTCTTTAAATATATCCAAGTGCTGGAGAGCCCACAATCTGGGTAATTGATTCCACTACTCTGATTGTCAGAGAAGATTTCCTGACATTCAGCTAGAGACTCCTTCTTTTTTCTGTTTCATATTCTGTGTCCTGTCTCCGGGAATGATAAAGAATGAGTTTTTCCTACTACAATATGTGGCATTTTTTCTCAGTTACCACCTTGGGCTTCTTTTCTATAAGCTAAACATTCCTATTCTCCCTTTTCTCATTGTGAAAGAGTTTCTGATTCAGCTATCAACAGATTTTTTTTTAACCCAACATTTGATGAGCTTCAGCACCCCGTCTGGGAAATGTCTTCCTCAAGGAAATTTCACTTGCATCAATTCTGCTATCTTGACAGCTTGAGTTCAGGCATTTCTGTTTTTATTTTTATATTTGTGTGTGGTGTATGAGTGTGTGTGTTTATTTCCCCCCCCCCTTGATTTTACCTGCAACATTAGTGGATTCAGAGTCTTAGCAAAAATAACTAAGATATTGGACAGAACAAGTATCAGCTATTTTTAAAAAGCACATGACTATAAATACAAATTTACATGCATGTATCTTGGAATCACAGGAACTGAAAAATACATTTTCTGCCCCAGCAAAGGCAAAATTCACCCAAAAGAAAATTCCAGTCTTGCTTCTCTTTCTGAGATAGAGTCTGCACTGGATGTATTCCTGTGCAGAGGTCTGACAGCATGTGTTCTCTCTTTGGAGATGGGAAATCTAAATCCATCATTCCTGATGGGTCCTCATGAAACTCCTTCAGAGGTGGAAATTTAAAACGACATCAGGAAAACTATAGTAACTTTCCCCAATGTCATACCCTCTAGATCAGTATGGGATACACTTGCTGCAGCCGACTTTTCTCGGCTGACTTGCCATGGCCAACTCAACGCAACCAATTCACCATGGGACAACTCGCCACGGCCAACTCACCATGGGACAATTCAACACGGAATAAAACTCAAGAGAGGGACAAGTGGAATTGCAGCTCATCCCAGCCTCATGGACTTCCAACTTGAGAAGGTTCAAACCTAAAGCAAGATAAGGGCCATTGCAATTCATTTGTTCTTTTCTCTATCTTGAGTTATCCCATATTGAGTTGTCCCACTGCAAGTTGTTCTGTGGTGAGTTGACCACAGCGGGTCGACTGGGGTGGGTCGGCCAAGACAAGTTGGGCATGCCGAGTTGTCCTAAACCCCCCTCTAGATGTCCTGGAGTACAATTTTTATTTGCTATGATGGCCAGAACTGATGACATTTTGAGCTCAACAGAAGTTGTAGTCCAGGCTTGGGCAATTTTTTGGTGCTATATTTTTTTTTTTGGGGGGGGGGGCTAAAGGCTCAGATGTTTGGTGATGAACAATGAATGTGGCTGTGTCACATGGTTGACGTTGTCGTCCCTAAAGGTCAAAGAAGTAATATAAGACCCTAATCTAAACTAGAAAGAAACAAAATGTTTCTCGCAACTTATATAAAATGTCTAATGTTATGTTATATAAACGGTAGAGTTTTACGACCCTTAGTTGTTATGACCAAAAGTCTTCAGTATCACATCGGTTGTTCAAGGGATTAGGACAACACCTCCAGAAGGCAGTACATTGGGGAAAGCTGGCAAAGACCAAAGAAGAAAAGCAATATTCAGAGAAGAACTGAAGTTGCTGATTCCCTGAACCCTAGTTTATGACAGCCATGAAACCTCCGAATATCTTCTGCCTTGCTAGTCAATATATATATATGAGGATTGGTTGTGCTGACAGAAACATACGATGCACAGAGAGATGATAATATCTTTTCTTCTGTCCTCTTGGCAAGATTGTATGAGCCCTGTCTAAAGAAATCCAACCTCAGATTCACCTGGGAAGATTTTGTGGACTGAATGACAAGTGAAGGATGAACAGAGCATTTCAGCTTCAATGGCCAAATACTGCTTCAGTTATTATATCCAAACTCTTACATATGGCTTGGCAGATAAAGTGATGCACAGTTAGCTACTTGACAGTAGATTCTGCTATGATTGCTAAAGAAAATAAACCTTTTTGCGCAATTCAGAACCTAAAAGAAACAAGAAAAATGTTACACATCCATCTCTGAAAACTGGTTTCAACATAAGTAACAGAGATGTGTCTATTGGAAAGGAAGAAGAGAATTACAATATTTAGCTACATAGGCATGTAAACACATAATGAGCTCTTCTTATTTTTAGCTGTTTTCGCTAATGTAGGAAGTAGCATTTTCCTTCTCCAGATTTATAACCAACTACTGCTCCATGTCACCATTTAGTAAAGTATTACAAATGTTCAGGTACTTTCTATGTGGTTATGGATCCCGCCACACTAGAATATGTTAGCACTTGATAAGTATGTACTTGGAGAATCTCAAGATTGTGCCTTGCCTTCCGTTCCTTTCCCAGAACAACCTATAGCGATTTTCCAGACGTCAAAGATCAATAAACAGTACGATATATAAATGAGTAAATGATCATCTGAAGAACTTCAAACTTTCCATCCCTTTTGCTCGAGACTCTGCACTTTTCTTACAAGATAAAATAAAAATTTTTCCATCAAGTTAATTTGATTTTCTCTCTGTGCTGCTTTCTTGGAATAAGAAGTAGCCATTTTGAATGTGGAGGAAAAAGATCAAGCAAGGTGAGTCATACTATACGAACCTTCTCCTCCACAATCTCTCATTGAAGACTGAAAAAGGAAATGTTCTTTCTTGCCATTTCTTTTGCTGCACTGCACTCTTATTATAGTGACATAGTTGCTGCTTCCATCACTGTGATCTGGGCACCCCCTGCTGCTCTGGAGGTTGGGTCAGCCTCAAAGGCCTTTAGTCATCCCTCTGAAAAAGAAATCTAGCAGGGCTTTATGTCATGAACTGTCTGTGTGGGCTGTGAATGCCAAACAAAAGCATTGGTGCATATTTTCTTTCGGTCTTAGCGTTCTACTCCCCCCCCCCCCAGTGCTCAAATCATTATGTAAAGAATCTATTCATCCTATGGGCAATCTCTTCTAAGAAATACAGGGGGGGGGACACTCCTTTCCTCTATCCTACTTGCACACATGAACACATACATGAACACCACTCGCTCTTAAAAAAAAAACTTTAGTACAAACGACAGTTCTTAAAGGCAGCCCCAGCAGGATAATGAACAAGCTGCTGTTGAAATCTATAGTACAGAATGTATACTATGGTATTTCCCCCATTATTTCCACCTGGTGCAGAAGAAAACAACTAGGTGAAATGGAAGCCTACAGATGTAGCCCAGCTTTACCTCTACCACTCTTCAGAAAGCTCCACCAGCAAATCAAGATGACTTGGTTTCTTGCTGTTTTACTCATAAATAAACCAGCCTGGATAACCAACATGTCAAGAACATAGAAAACAATCCAGCTGCAGCAGAATGCCCTGGACTGTTTGTTCCCTGATTAACTGTTTTCTTCAGCTGCGGCTCTTGCTCAAGACTCACCCAGAAAATTTGCACAGTGCCTTGCATGCATAATTTGATCAAAGGTCCATTTCATTCAAAAGTCTGTTTCCAACAGTGGCTAAGAAGACAAACTGGGAATTCACAGCAAGGAAACAACCAACGTGATTGGCTCTACCATTAAGCACAATAAGTCAGTTGCCTCAGGCAGCTAATTCTGATACCAGGAAAGCACAACAAATGTTTGGTTGCAAATTCTTCTTATTGTTATTATATGTCATTGGTTTGTTTGTTGTTGGGGTTTTTTTGCACTTAGACTCCAGTTGACTTCCAGGAGCAGGCACTTGGTCTACTGCCTCAGGTAGCCAAACATTTAGGTTATTTCTGTTCCTGTGATCTGCTTCTTTGGGGATTTGGTCACATACGGAATATTTTGCTGAAGTAATGAAAGACTGGTTTGCATGTGCTTAATACAAATACAACACCATTCAGGTTAATCAGAAACTTAAATTGTGATAGAAGTCCTATTTGTGCCATTGGTGGTTATGACCAGGAGTGAGATATGGCATAGTGTCAAATTTCAAACATCTTGGTGTAAAAGAAAGCACAACTTCCTCCAATCCACAGGAAAAAAATGAGGTAGTGACTAAACTATTGGACTGACACTAGGAAGACCCAATTTGGGTTACTATCAGTTACGGAAGCTTACTACGGCTAGGTATACTCTCAGCCCCACTGAGCTGTTGAGAAAGAGATATAATATCTTACCAAGGAAAGCACAATTTAAGGGATGCTTGAGATCGCTATAATGCCAAGTAGTTGCCCTTCTGATTTATAGCTTTTCTCCAAGGCATTTGTAATACTAATGGAGAGTCAGAGCCCGTGGCCTTTCAAGCACCCCCTATTATTCCTAATGTTGGGAAGTATTATGAGGAAGAAGAAGGGCATAATCTGGAGGGCCATAGATCTTCCACACTCCACAGCACACATATCAATACGAAATTCTCTTCCATTCTTGGATCGTGTGTGAGCCTTCAACTCAATGTTAACTCCTGTCGATTTCCTAAACAAGCTCCTAAAGTTTTCTTGGTAAAATTTCGGAAGTGGTTTGCCATTGCCTTCTTCTTAGGACTGAGAGAGCAGAACTGACCCAATGTCACCTAGCTGGCTTTGTTGTCTAGGTAGGACTAGAATTCACAGTCTCCTAATTTCTAGTCCAATGCCTTAACCGTTGACTAATCTAGCTCTCTTTTCATTGGAATAGGCACATTAATCTAATTTAGGTTAATTTAAGACAACAGAATCAGATACTTACTGTTTCCCTCTTTTTGACAAAAGAGGAAAACAGCAAGGATTTGATTCTGTTGTCTTAAATCAGGGGTGTCAAACTGTCGGCCCACGGGCCAGTTGCATCATGCAGAGGCCACGCCTACCCCAGCTCCAGCAGTGCAAAAAAAGTCACGATACATGGTGACACGTCACGTGACGTGGCGAGTTTGACACCCGTGTCTTAAATTAACCTAAATTAATGAACAAAATGATGTGATGAACAAAAGTGATGAACAAAAAACCCCACCCACCACTCCCTTAATTAAATGCAATTTCAAAATAACACAAATCAAATGCAACTGCTTTCTGGTTGAAACACTGATTTAAAATAGATTGGCCAAATAATCATGGTTAACAATTAAGCAATAATTAAGTATTATCCTCTAATGAAAATTCTCTATGAAGGAGGTGTTAATTTCTCCAGAATTCTCCAGGGAATCCCAGGTTATAGTGGCAAGCCACCTCTATATTCTTTCCAGGAAAAAAACACACAAACAGGCCTTCCTATCAAATTACCAGAAATTGAGCTCAACTCAGAGAAGATGTTAATTTTTGAAAATTGCTCCTTTGATTTTTTTGGCTACCTTTTTGTATTTATTTACTTCTTCTACCTTGTTTCCTATTGTAAACCATCATAGTGACATAGAAGTTAACATGATGAAAATGAAGCTGTTTCCGTGAAGAAAAGGTCAGTTACCTAGACAAGAGGGAGAAAATCGAATGTACTCCAGACATATAAATATCATGGCTCAATTATATTTGCAATCAGGTTCAAAGAATAGCTCATGATAATGGATAAAGAGTGGCTAATTCAAATGGAAGGCCAAAGCTCAGGCCATGAGTGACAGAAGGAAGCAAAGGATTCCTCTTCTGCTTTATTTTTCAGATTTAACTTTTTCAAAGCTTTAGCACAGGCATGTCAAACTCGCGCGACGTATCGGAGCTTTTTTGCCATTGCCGGCAATGGGGTAGGCGCGGCTCCGGTATGATGAAACCAGCCCGCAGGCCGGCAGTTTGACACCCCTGTTTTAGCAGATAAAAATCTAGTAGACTAGTGGCTCTGCAGTTGGATCTGGCCTAGTGTTCTTTTCATTCATATTTTTCTATTTCTTATTATAATTTCATTATTATAATTTCATTATTGTTTTTTAATATTATTGTTTTTTAACATCATTTCCTTGTGATTTGTAAACCACAAATGACAATGTTGTCTTATCTTTTGTTTATTAGCTAGCATTGGGTTTATTAGCAGTACTATAGCAAAATGGAGTCAGGGTCAAAAGATTTGATATGCAAAGAGAGAAGAACAATGGAGAACTTTTCAAATGCTGGCTCCCACCCCCATCTTTAAAAATTTCCAGGTGGTGATAAAAAATGTGAGGATGGTCATGCTTGGGAGCTTTCAATCTGTCTCACAGGACCTCAACCAGCAAATCTAAACATCATGATCTTCATGACGGAATGCTTCTAAATTGTTAAATGTGGGGCCCACAGATGTCATCCAGCTTTTTCTTTTCTAAACCTCTTTGAAACTACATATAATTGGGACTGGGGAATATCATCCTAACAGTTTCAAAGAGCTCAGAAGAAAATTGCTATCAGTGAACTTAAAAATATAATTTTCTTTATAAGATTGCCCTCTGTTCTACAGGATTAGAAATGGCTGAAAAAATATTTTATTTTTCGCAGAGACTGAATTGATTGAGGCCTAAAAACATGTATCTTTTCAGCATTGTAAGATGGCATGTTGTTTTGTGTTATGTTACGTTGTGTAAAGCAGTGAGAAGGCTGAAGCTGAAGCTACACTGGCATACTGTATATCTCCATATCTCATCATGGGCCTTGGACACTATCACTCAATTGCCCCTTACTTCCTTTCTTGATTTCAAGCCACACTTCATCTCTGGTTCCATCTCAGCCCTCCCCCCCCCCCATTCAAATACCTCTAAAGTTTGAGTGAGAGTGTTCAGATGATTCAAGAGTCTCCATCTTCTAGGTGGCACAATGCCTAGCACTTGAAATGTTCTGCACCCCACAAAAGACTCTGATTAGATTGGTCTGAGAGCACAAATCACTATTCAGAATCTTCTCCAGGATCATCCACTGATGAACTCTGAGATCTCTATCTATACAGCTTGACAGAAAGACTGCAAAAAAGATGGGACTTTTCAAGACTTTTCAATTCCTTTAGAAAGTTTGGAGTTCGCCGCCATACAAAATAAGATGCCTTGACCATAGATGGGTTCAGAATCACATACCCTAATGGAAGAGAGTCTCAGGTAATCACTAAGTTGACTAACTTGAGGCTCACCTCTACTACCTTCTCATGATATTGATATTGATGTTGGCAATAGTGGTTGCGGAGCGTCTAAGAAGGGAGAAGACAGATCCCCCCAACTAACCAACCTAAAAAACAAGAAAGAAGAAAATTCTGTGGTAGAAACAAGTTTCTTGTTGCTATTTAGTACAATTTAAGAAAAAAAAAATTTCTTCCTGCATTCTAAGTGATCCAGTTTGATCAAATACCAAGATTGCTTCTGAAATGCATCAATCCTTGCAAGCAATAGATAATTTCAAAGAGAGTGGGAAAATTTTCAAGATAAATGGTCTTTATGTTTGTCAAATAGTGAAATGTTGGCAGTTAAGCATTTCTTTAATGACAAAAACGTCAAGTCCTTTAAGTACCCTAGATCATCAGTTTTCTTATGATGTTTAGAAAGTTAAGACAACCAGAAAGACATAGAGATGGTTACTATTACAGTATACAGATATTAAATCTCTGATTCCTGTACCTTTAACTGGGTGAAACAGTGAACCGTAGGGTGAAACATTTTGAACAAAAATACTTCAAATGGACTTACAGAAAGTGTCCAAAATCCATGACTCATGTGGAATTGAAATTTAGGAAATTTTATAAAACACTTTATGACATAAACATAAAACACTTTATGACATATTACATAAAACATTTTCTGTGCTGATGTTTGTGTTGTACAATTCAATATAGACTAAACAGTTTGTGACATAACACAAAATGTCATAAAACATTTCCTATGCTGATGTTTATGCTAACCAGTTCAACATGCACTATTTTCAAGGCAGATACTGTACATTTCTGAATGTGTCTCAACTTTTTCAATGAAGACAACACATTAGAAGTTTTGTCATTGCTGCATGGTGGTGCAGTGGTTAGAATGCAGTATTGCAGGCTAACTCTGCCCACTGCCTAGAGTTCAACCCTGACCTGCTCAAGATTGACTCAGCATTCCATCCTTCCAAAATTGGTACAATGAGGACCCAGTTTGTTGGGGGAAATATGCTGACACTGTAAACTGCTCAGAGAGTGCTGTAAAGCACTGTGACACAATAAGTGCTATTGCTATTGTGGAATCTGGTCAGGAAATATCTCTGAAACGATGACTTAATGGCTCATGGGTTGTCTGGTTCCTTTATGTCTTTCTTAAAGCAAAATAGAGAATGTTTGTAGTTTATAAGGCCTTAAAGACCTCATTTTTCCCTGACCATTGAATCAGAAACATTTACTGTATGATCCCATCCTATACGATGGTCTTATTTTTGGTTTTCCTTCAGTGGACATACTTTCAGTGTGTTTTAGTTCTTTAACTATATGTCATCCTGAGACATTTTTGTTATGTAAACTGATCAAATAAAATTAATGGCTGAGTAGACTGAAATGGATTTAAGTATGCAACTGTTTTTCAATATTGGCAACTTGATAAAATGAATAAACTCCGTGGAATTATCTCTAAACAATGTGCACATATATATGACTAATCTATATTAATAAAATATACGTCTATACTAGAGATGCATAACATGACCATTTAAGAACAACTCTCATAATTACAATTAGGATGTAAAATCTTAAATATAGAACCAATGACTAAAATGCTTAATTACTGTGGGTGTGATGGGTTGGATGGGAACTAGCAGTGTTAGAAAGAATTTATTCTGGATTTATAATTGCGCTTTAAAAATGTGCTCACTTTTCATTTATGATCTGGTACACTACCAAATAATAAAAAGGCTGATGAATATTATTTTCTATGGCCAAAGGGCAATTATTTATTAAAAATAAGGGAGAATTAAATATTTTGAATGTGATGGTTAGGGGGTATGTTCTTTTCTTTTTTCCTTCTTTGCATAATCATATTAAACATGATTGCCATAAAGATAAGATATTATGGGGATCTGTATGAATTTTAAACATCCAACTACAGCAAGATACCAATTTCTTTTAATAAAAGTAATTCAATCAAGGCTTTTCTAACATAAATAAAAACCAACCCAATGCTAAATTGCTTGGTCGCTTTTAATAATCAGATTAAGATGTTATTTCTTTGACTCTAAAAATATTTTTATTTATACACCTCCAAGGTGGATCGTTAAAATGCAATTGAAGTTTCACCTTTTTCAATATTGCAACTAGTATTATGTGCTTCAGCGAAATTATAATTAAAATTGCCTGGCTGAATAGAAATCAGTAGATGAAAATACTATCTCTTTTGTCATTCCTTTGTCTTTTGTGTATGTTTGTTTGTGGTGGTAGTAGCAATGGAATATTATTTTGGAAAAGTACTTACATAGTAACAACTTTTTTTTTTTACTGGAACAGAAAATTTCCTCAAAACCTAGTAAGATTATCTAAAGAAAGTAAAAAAATAAAGCTGTTTAAAATTTCACAGAATGATCCATAATCTTGGTGCTATGGAACCTATGGATGAAGGGCCTTAACCATCAGAGCTGATGCTTTTAACTGGATCTAGAAGTTAATTAGTTAATTTGGAGAGAAAATCAGCATTCTGTCCTGACTGATCTTCAAAGGCAGTAACTCTGGGACTCCACCACAGAGGTTGCAAAACTGTAGAAGGTAGACTCAAGATTCAGAAGGATCTTGACCAGGGGTCATCATACTTAGCCTTTTTATGACTTGTGGACTTCAACTCCCAGAATTCCTCAGCCAGCATGCTTGGCTGAGGAATTCTGGGAGTTGAAGTCCACAAGTCATAAAAGGACCAAGTTTGAAGACCCTTGATCTTGACAGACTTGAACACTATGCCCTATCCAACAAATGCAGTTCAGTGGTGAGAAAAGTATAGTCCTATACTTAGGCAAGATTAACCAAATACACAAGTATAGAAAAGGTGGTATCTGGCTCAATGGTAGTAACTGTGAGAGGGATCTAGGTGTCCTTGTAAACTACCACTTAAGTACGAGCCAGCAGTATGCTCCAACTAGCAGAAAAGCCAATGCAGTCCTGGGCTGCATCAACAGAGGGATTATGTGAAGTGATAGTGTCACTTTACCACTGGTGAAATGGAATACTGCAAACAGAAGGTATTCTTAAACAGCCATCACCTTCTGCAGGAATCTATTCTAACTGAAAGGACACAACATAGGTCAGAGAGCTCTCAGGCAAGCTTTTGCAAAACAGGCTGTTTCTGCTACTTTTAGAGATCAAAATATTGGGACAGAATCTGTAAGGTTTATGGATCATAATTTAATTTTTTTGACTTCTAGTCACATGACCAAACATATAGTCACAGCCAATGATGCTGGACTAAATGTGTGAACTGATTCAAAGAACAACAGACAACCTGGTTTAAAGGAAGGCATGCATAATGTGTGTGTGTGTGTGTGTGTGTGTGTGTGTGTGANGAGAGAGAGAGAGAGAGAGAGAGAGAGAGAGAGAGAGAGAGAGAGAGAGAGAAAGAGAGAGAGAGAGAGAGAGGGAAGAAATTATTTGCAAACTTCACCTTGTTAATTTCAGCAAGAACAAATACTAAGTCCTACATGTAGGAAAAATAAGACATGACTATAGAAACAAGAAGCTATAATAGGAAATGATACATGCAAAATGGATTTGGACATCTTGGCAAATCACAAGCTGAATATGAGCCAATAGTGTGATGCAGCGGCAAAAAAAAGCAAACACAATCTGCATTTGCTTTTGCATGAATAGACTACATGAATAGAAGTATAGGTATTAACATTAAGAAACTTCATAATTTCTCTCTGTTCTGCATTGGTCAGACCACACCTAGAACATGATTCCCAGTTCTGACCACCGCATGACAGAAAGGATGTTGATAAACTGAGGCAGAGTCACAAAAAAGCAATTACAGATGATAAGGGGGCAGGAAATAAAAAAATGTATGAGGAACATTTGGAGGAATTGGTTATGTTTCATCTGGAGAAGACTACACAGAAACATGATAGCTGTCATCATGTACCTGAAAGACTATCATGTAGAAATTTGGGCAGACTTGTTTGAGAAGACTACTGATACTGATTTCCTTTCCAATTCGCTTGACAGGTATGACTGCTGCATAAAATAAAGGTGTTTCTTTCAGGAACAGAAACCTGACTGGTTGAGCTTGTTGTGAATTACGGGAGTAAAGGCATCAGTTTGAGCACTTTGTGTATGTGTGTGTGTGTGCGTGCGCACGCGCACTTCAAGGCTCCTCCCTCCATTAAAAAATAAAATTAGAATTTAGAACACACACACAGAGACAGACACACACATAAAAACAGAGTTCTTAGTATAGGTTGTATGTATGTATATGTATGTATATATGTATGTTTAGGCAGACAAGTAAGGTATTGTACTTAGGTAGGAAAACCCAAATGAAAAGAAGGTTGACTTCATCTTCAATTCAACAGAGGGAAGACAAGAAGCAACAGGTGGAAGATTATCAGAGAGAGATCTTATCTGGGACTAGAGAGAAGATTTCTGACAGTGGGAGCAATTAACCAGTGGAACAGCTTGCCTACTAGAATTGTGGGTCCTCCATCACTGGAGGTTTTCAAGAAAAGATTGGACTACCATTTGTCTGGGATGGTATAAGGACTACTGCCTCGGGCAGGGAGTTAGTTTAGAAGACTTCTAAGGATCCCCTGGACTGCAAGACAATCAACCAGTCAGTCCTAGAGGAGATCAACCCCGACTGCTCTCTAGAAGACCAGATCCTGAAGTTGAAACTCAAGTACTTTGGCCATCTAATGAGAAGGAAGGACTCACTGGAGAAGAGCCTAATGCTGGAAAAGATTGAGGGCAATAGAAGAAGGGGATGGCAGAGAATGAGGTGGCTGGATGGAGTCACTGAAGCAGTAGGCATGAGCTTAAATGGACTCCAGAAAATGGTAGAGGACAGGAAGGCCTGGAGGAATGTGGTCCATAGGGTCACAATGGGTCGGACACGACTTCGCAACTAACAACAATATGTCTGGTTGTACACAAGTTAACAATTGAAATGGTTATGCAAAGAACTACAAAACTGTTAAGTCAGAGGTCCCCAACCTCCTGTCTGTGAACTGGAACTGGGCCATGGCTTGTCAGAAACCAGACCGCGCAAACAAGAAGCATCGTGGGATACAAGCAGCATATGAAGCCATGCCCGGAAAAACCTCTCTCCATGGAACTAATCCCAGATGCCCAGAAGATTGGGGGTCACTGTGTTAAGCCACTTTTCTCCTTGAGAGGCCTGTGAAATAGTAACATATAGCTGAAGGTGAGATGTCAAAAGATGAGATGAGTAAGACCTCTCACTTAACAAGAAGACAAATCATACAGAGGTTTTAAAGAGGTGGAACATTACCAAAGAAAGGATTAATTTTATTCCAGCTTCAGATTATGTGCCATGAAGACTGGGGTTGGGAAGTTGGAGAAAACAACTTATAAACACTTACCATCCAGTGCTTTTCTAAATTGTGGCAAAGATTGTGTTCCAAGATATCCTGAGAGCTTCTGGCTATTCAGATTTAATTACATTTTCTGATGAAAACTCCTTGAAAATATATCTTTTCTCTCCTTCAAAAGCTGTTGGGAGAAAGAGAATGCTCCGTGAACTACCTCAACAGCAGACCATATCAGGAGTCCTTCCCCCCCAAGTGAAAAACAGCAGAGATACTGTGGGGGAGGGGGTTGGAGAGAGGCAAGATGGTATCCACAGACATGTGATTTAAGGTTTCCTCTTTCAAATGTACTTTGAACTTATAATTTCATGTGCCATCTACACAAATACAAGTCCAGATCTATTTGGATTACACAAAGAGATGAACAAGGGTGGCCGGTAATGAAAGCTGCCACAGAAGCAATTTCTTTATAATATTAACCAACCAAAATCAGATAACTGGGTAAGTAGCTTTTAGGATCCATAAGTTCTTAAGTACAATAAAGAGTATTCAAAAAAGCAGCAAAGTCTTCAAAATCATAGCATCGAACAAAGGAATAGCAACTGGAAAATGACTGAAAACACCTCTTTGTTGACTCTCTAGTTTTTATATATAAAATAACCAGCTTTAGATGAAGGGGTTACTCTGTTATTTCTTTCTTGCAGAGCTCATATTAAATAAATCCATCTGAGTTTATACTGTTAAGCTACCTAAGGAATGGCTGCTTCTGAGCAGGTATTTTTAAAGATATAAATAGTCCTCACTTAACAACCACTCATTCAATATTCATTCAAAATTGCAACAGTACTGAACAAGGAGACTTATAGCTGAATCTCATAGTTACAGTTGTTGCAATGTCCCCATAGTCATGTGATTGCAATTTGAATGCTTGGCAACTGACTTACAGTTACAATGTTGCAGCATCCTATGGTCACATGATCACCGTTTGTGACTTTCGTTGCTGACTTCCAACAGGCCAGCAGGGAGTCACAAATGGTGACCACATGGCATTATGCTTAAGGACCATGTGGGATTCACTTAATGACAGCAGCCAGAACTGCTGTTGGAAGTCAGCACAGTCATGTGACATTATGCTTTACGACAACATCACCTAGCGATGGAGTTACCAATCTCAGAAAAGGCAGGCATAACCACACTTCTCTGTGCATAAATGATTCGTTTGTGGAGATGGTTACCAGCATCAAATTCCTGGGTGTGCAGCTAACAGGTAGGCTGGCTTGGTCGGCCAACAGTGAGAAACTGGTGAAGCGGGCACAGCAGCACCTGCATTTTCTGCGTCGCATGAGAAAAGCACTCTTTCTTCCCCTGTCCTGACCACTTTCTACAGAGGGACGATCAAGAGCATCCTGTCATACAGCATCACAGTCTGGTTTGGAAGCATCACTGCTTCAGACAGGAAGACGGTGCAGAGAGTGATGAGAATGGCCGAAAAGATCATTGGCAGTTCCCTTTGTCCCATCCAGGACATAGCACAGAAGCGTTGCTTGAGCAGGGTCCGTAAGATTATCTGGGACACTACACATCCTCTTCACGACCTGTTTTCCTTGTTACCTTCTGGGAGGAGGCTTCGGGGTATCCGCAGCAGAACATCCAGATTCAGCCCTAGTTTCATTCCATACAGCATTAACCTTGTGAACTCTCAAGCTTCCTCCTTCCGTTATACATTCAAGATGGACAGTATTTAATATTTATTTGCTACGCATATGTAAGGGTGTGGGTCTATACATATGTTGTTCATATGTATAGACCTTGACGTGATGGCCCGCTGCCTGGAGGCCGTAAGGGTCTGGATGGGGAGGAACAGACTCAGACTCAACCCTTCCAAGACCGAGTAGCTGTGGATGCCAGCGCCTCGGCATAGTCAGCTGATTCCATCGCTGACTATAGGGGGCGAAATTCTGGCCCCCTCAGAGAGGGCACGCAACTTGGGAGTCCTCCTGGATTCACGGCTGACACTGGAAGATCACTTGTCGGCCGTGACCAGGGGGGCGTTTTATCAGGTTCGCCTGATGCACCAGTTGCGGCCTTTTCTG
>NW_015388872.1:144765-147545 GCF_001527695.2 Protobothrops mucrosquamatus
AATGACAATAAAGGTTATCTTATCTTAAAAAAAACTACTACTGTTAAACGAGGACTACATGTATGAATCAAAAAGTAGACAGAGGGGAGAAATTGATAGCCTCACATAATGGACAAAATATCAGAAACATCCTGCAGCAGAGGCTTCTCTTTGCTTAATTACTATTTTTAAAAATGGGCTAAGTGTTCTGTCTTTTAAGATTGGGCACATATTGAAAGCAGCTTTCCGAGAGCCAGCCCCATTCTTGCTATCTCATCTCCATTTGGAGCAGAGGCTTCTAAAAGATGCTGATGGAGCTTGACTGGGATCTGCTGGCTCTTTGATCGTGATGTGAACAGCTCAGTAAGCTATTCTTAAGAAGAAATTGTTTCTAAGGGTGGCTGGGCATCCAGCCCCAGGCATCGCGCAAAGGAAAACAACTTCAAAACTACAAATTAAAAAAAACCAGAGTATTCAATTAATCGCTTACTGTATAATGTTACTGATTACTTGAGCAAGTATCAATAGATAGATAGATATATTTAAAATGCTGTAACAATAAAAGGTTCTCCTCTGTCTAAATCTGACCCTTTAATAATTGGCACTGAACTAGATGAAAGAGGAAAACAGCTGCAATTATTCCAGTAATTTTTCAGTGTAATGATTATCCTTACAGCCATAATAAAAGCAAAGGATTTGTTTTTCCTCCTTCAAAAATTACTGGTGTTAGAAACTGCTCCTCATGAGTCTGGGGAGGGAAGTAAGCAACTGGCAGGCCTAACTCTCTTAACATTAGGGAACCCACTGACCCTCTCCAATAGTAGTAATAGTAATCATAACAACAATAACAATTGCTTTGAGCTTCATCTAAAAAATATTGCAAAATACAGCGTACAGAAATAAAGTCGCCAAGCAGAGAGAGACATCTGTAACACACATCCTTGATGTGAGAATAGTATCCTTGGTGGAAAGACAGTTATTTGCAAATGGTATCAGCTGGCTTCTATCTCTGGGAGGGCTCAGTTGAGACATCTCTGGTGGAAGACCATGGTGGAGAAGCTAAAGACCCTGGAAAAACTCTGTGAGAAAACGCTACACACTAGAAAGGATGAGTGTATCGGTAACAGGTGCTGGTTTTATATGCTACACTAAGGCATGATGATGGTGTAGTTAAGGCTCAGAGGAGGGGTGGTGATCAAGGGCCATTTTGGAGGAGGATATGATGCCAAGGCCAGGGACTTTATGTATGAAGGACTAAAGATTTTCAGATCTGGGGGAGACATTTAATAGTCTTTTAAAACTATGACAACATTCATTTACTGTATATAACTTTACATTGTGTGTATCTTCTGTCTTAAAAGTGTAGAAAATTGCACCAGCAGTTTTCACTGGTTGTCTAGTCAGAGGGAAGTCTTAGAGCAGGAGTCTTCAAACTTGGCCCTTTTATGACTTGTGGACTTCAACTCCCAGAATTCCTCAGCCAGGCACACTGGCTGAGGAATTCTGGGAGTTGAAGTCCACAAGACATAAAATGGCCAAGTTTGAAGACCCCTGTCTTAGAGAAACAGAAGTGGGGAGCATCTGTGGCTACATTCTACTGCCCTCTCTGGCTTAGCATCACATGGCTGGCAGACAGTATGGATTTATTAGAGGAGAGTCAGATGCAGAAGTGTCAATGTCTGTGGGAGATAGGATGAAGAGCTCCAGCCTGGACAATGGTCTGATTAACAGAATAACAGAGTTGAAACGGACCTTGGAGGTCTTCTAGTCCAACTTCTTCCTCAAGCAGGAGACCCTATACAATTCCAGACAAGTGGCTGTCCAGTCTCTTCTTAAGAGCATCCAGTGATGGAGCACCCACAACTTCTGAAGGCAAGCCATTCCACTGATTAATTGTTCTCACTGTCAGGAAATTTCTCTTTAGTTCTAGGTTACTTCTCTCCTTGATTAGGTTCTATCCATTGTTTGTTGTCTTGCCTTCTGGTGCTTTTGAAAATAGGTCGACCCCTTCATCTTTGTGGCAGCCCCTCAAATATTGGAACACTGCTATCATGTCTTCCCTTGGTCCTTCTTTTCACTAGACTAAATAAACCCAATTCCTGCAACTGTTCTTCATATGTTTTAGCCTGCAGCCCTCTAACCATCTTTGTTGCTCTTATCTGCATTCTTTCCAGAGTCTCTACATCCTTTTTATAATATGGTGATCAAAACTGGATACAGTATTCCAAGTGTGGTCTTACTAAGGCTTTATACTAAGGCTTAGTAAGGCTTCATGTGATCTTGATTATGTCCCTCTGTTAATGCAACCTGGGATTATGTTAGCTTTTTTGGCTTCTGCCATACACTGCTGGTTCATATTTAAGTAATTGTCCATTAGGACTCCCTCTCACAGTTACTGCGATTGAACTAGGTTTCACCTAATCTGTCCTTGTACATTTGATGTACAAGTGTACAACCTTGCTTTTCTCCACATTGAATATCAGATTAAATTATTGTTGTTCCTCTTGTCTGGACTATCTCAAAACGCTAACAAGAAGCCATCCCTTGATTTTAAACAGATTGGAAGAGTAACAGCCAGAGGGAATTATGTGAGAGAAGGTGGACTGATACGTTTGGCCCTTTCCAGGGTGATTTGGGGAACCGGTGATGTACGATAGTCAGGCTGACTATCGGGCCTCGCACGCGGCTTAAGAAGACACGGACAACATCTTTCTTTGGTGTGGTGTGTAGAAGCAGGAGCGAAAAGACCCCTTGAGTTCCTACGCACCTACTTTTATTCCAGTATAGCAGGTATGGGAGTG